>NC_068356.1:90591728-90893110 GCF_020536995.1 Dreissena polymorpha
ATGTCAATCTTTTTTACTAGTCCTATTGTGTGTTCTAAAACAATTCGATGCAATTATACCGTGAAATAGATATTATAAGGTAAATTACATCATTTCGTTTGATTTCTAAACAAGGTCTTGACGACGGCATTCGTCCTCAGAGCCACCGCGCAGCAGCATCAACCTCAATTCGAAAACACTTTGTACTAACAGGAGTACCTTGACAAATAACAGACATATTGGGTTTTTATTAGGAATAGATCGATCCTCATGAGGACATGCCTAATTATATTTGCATGAAACTATCGTTTTGAAGCAGGTTACTGTCGCTTGATCCGACTTATAGTCTTCGTGTCTTTTAAATACAGACAATACACAAGCCCTCCTGGGTCATAGCTTAGCTAAGGCTTTAAATCTGTTTTTAAGTGTACAATATCTTGATGAAAATGAATATCATTAATTTTGTCGTCTTGGCGTTGTCTGGTTTGGTCGTCATGAAATAAAACATTAAAATGAATGTCGCACGTTCTAATTCTTCATATTTTGCGGATAAACAAAAACACGTCCCTCTCGGGATATTGTCGAGTTAAGCATTCGTATTTGTATATTAGCCGCGTTCTGGTAAAACCGGGCGTAATGCATAACATCCCAGATCTGCAGCGACGTCACTTTTCGCCCATACTAGATTTTCGTCTAGAAGAAATTTTATTTTAACGAACAAATTATTTAAATTAAAAGCGGAAAATGACACAAAGTGTATACAGATATATAGACATGCTTCACGGCACTGATCAGCTGGTAAGTTGTGTAAAACAATGCACGCAGAGGGCTTACGGGCGCTAAGGTAACAATAGCCGCTTGGTACACCCATTTTATTACTTGTCTTTTCATACTTGTTATGTCGCGAAGACTTTTATATTAGTGTTATATTACCAAGAACAAACTGGCCATTGATTTAAAAGAAAACGTCGGATATTGAAAAGGTTCATACATTATTAATATATATCAGGTAAATTACATCATTTCGTTTGATTTCTAAACAAGGTCTTGACGACGGCATTCGTCCTCAGAGCCACCGCGCAGCAGCATCAACCTCAATTCGAAAACACTTTGTACTAACAGGAGTACCTTGATAAATAACAGACATATTGGGTTTTTATTAGGAATAGATCGATCCTCATGAGGACATGCCTAATTATATTTGCATGAAACTATCGTTTTGAAGCAGGTTACTGTCGCTTGATCCGACTTATAGTCTTCGTGTCTTTTAAATACAGACAATACACAAGCCCTCCTGGGTCATAGCTTAGCTTAGGCTTTAAATCTGTTTTTAAGTGTACAATATCTTGATGAAAATGAATATCATTAATTTTGTCGTCTTGGCGTTGTCTGGTTTGGTCGTCATGAAATAAAACATTAAAATGAATGTCGCACGTTCTAATTCTTCATATTTTGCGGATAAGCAAAAACACGTCCCTCTCGGGATATTGTAGAGTTTAGCATTCGTATTTGTATATTAGCCCCGTTCTGGTAAAACCGGGCGTAAGGCATAACATCCCAGATCTGCAGCGACGTCACTTTTCGCCCATACTAGATTTTCGTCTAGAAGGAATTTTATTTTAACGAACAAATTATTTAAATTAAAAGCGGAAAATGACACAAAGTGTATACAGATATATAGACATGCTTCACGGCACTGAACAGCTGGTTAGTTGTGTAAAACAATGCACGTAGAGGGCTTACGGGCGCTAAGGTAACAATAGCCGCTTGGTACACCCATTTTATTACTTGTCTTTTCATAATTGTTATGTCGCGAAGACTTTTATATTAGTGTTATATTACCAAGAACAAACTGACCATTGATTTAAAAAAAAACATCGGATATTGAAAAGGTTCATACATAATTAATATAAGAATTAAAAATATTACCAAATCAACTAATGTACAAAATCAACGCACGATTATCTCTGGCTGTCTTGGTCACTTAAAAAGAATGTAAACACGGGTGTAAATAACTTTGAAAACACATATATATTGCCAGTGAAAACTAAATTTCAAAAGCGACGGCCTGATGTGACAAGAAATCTCTTGGGTGCACCACAATTTGAGTCGTGTTCTGAGAAAACTGGGCATAATGTATATGCGTAAAATGTCGTCCCATATTAACCTGTGCAATCCGCACAGGCTAATCAGGGACGACCCTTTCCGCTTTAATGACATTTTTCGTTTAAATTAAGTCTCTTCTTAGCAAAAACCCAATTTATGCGGAAAGTGTTTTCCCTGATTGGCCTGTGCGGACTGCAAATGCTAATTTGGGACGACACTTTACGCACATGCATTATGCCCATTTTTCTCAGAACGCGACTGTTTTAAACTTAAAAAAAACATTATTTACTTGTTCAGAGCCGAATTCTGATTACATGTGGGACGTGCCGTGCAATGCATAATGATGTTATTTTAACGTCAAAAATCCACACATTTATCCTAAAATTTCTCTAGAGATCAATTTCTCTGACTACTGGAGAATCCCTGAGCGGTTGATATTGACCAGCTTTAAACATGTTCCATTCGTTTTCTATGAAAAATTATATTTAAATGATACTAAACGTTATGTGTTCATTGGAAATAATTTGCTAGATTTCCCCGTCAACAGAAGTCTTTGTGTTCGTATTCATAAACATATAAATTTGAGCATTTTGTTCCAAAGGGGGTCATTTGTTTAAGAAATGTCCGTACATTTTATCATCATGCATTATTCGACGATGTGATCATGATGGTAAACATAGTGCAATAAATGTTAATTCGCTTTACAACAAGCAAGATTGAATTATTCAACGCAAAACAACAGGTGAACTGCAAATATACACCACGAAAGCTTACACTTGAAGATTAACTCTAGGCTTCAGTTTAGCGTATGTTATATCCCATATTTAGTAACAAATTAAACAAATAAAGTTAAAGTGGGTATACATGTTTAAATAACAGCGCGCTTCCTCTGTTGTTTACGGATATTTAGTCCCTTATTCTTAATCGGAAGATCAGATTAAGCATGTCCAATCCAAAGAAAGTAAATACGGCGTCAATATGGTGCTATAACACCAACGATCAGCAATAAGTTTCTGGACTTTTATTTTTGGTGCGCGTGCATCAGCGAGGAACGAATTCCTGATAGACTGCGTATTAGCTCTATTGTTGCTCGATTAAAATTAATTTATTTCAGCGCGTTTTGTGGAATAACAATGGCATTAATGTAGTTTTTGTTTGAATAGGATGCATTGAATATTCCACGAATAACCATTTCCCATTAAAATTTCATTTTTGTGAAAAGCAAAAGTTGTTTCGAGGTTGTTGCAAAATACATCAATATTGGCCAATATACGTAAACTTAATTTATGCGGTTAATCTACTCATTCATTTGTGTGAAGATTTAACATTAATTGTAAAATCAGTATCCATTTAAGATCAACAAGATGAACGTTTAGAAATTTTATAAATGAACAGCGTGTTTGATACAAATGAATCATAAGACAAAAGGATTTAAAGTATAAACTAAAAAGTATTATTTTAATTGTTAAAACAACACTCCAAATGTAAATTACAATATGCAACTCAAACATTAGTTAACGAACAAAGCAGTTGCTGGTATAACGATTTTCTAAATAGAGAACAGACCGGTGATTCTAGTATCTTATGAAAGCTGGGTTTCCGAGGAACGATGCACTTATATGGCGCTTTTGCACAGGCATACCATACTGGGTAATATACTTAGCGAGGAAAGCAGTGGCTGATAGTGCGCCTTTGCGAAGAGCGAATTTTGTGGTCATGTGAGCCTCCAGGATTTTGTGGTTATGTCAGTTTCCGGGACGGGCTTTAAGAAATTAATGGCAACGGAGTGCCGATAATTAATCTTGATTACAGAGACCACCATATTTGCCTCGTTCTTCTTGATCGCATTGAAGAACCAGGTTCAGTGACATTGCTGATTACAAATATGGCATATTAACAAGAAATGTATCCATGCATATTTTTAAGATCTGACCTAAATATTTTTTATGTTAAGTCTTTTCTTAACGGGCATGATATACCTCATACAACTAGTATCAAAGTAACATCAAAATATTATTCGATGAACGATAAATACAGAAACAGTTCACGTTGCATGTTTCATGATCAAATATGAGGTTTAACTGAGTACCATGCAATAGTAATTAACCGTTTCGTCTTGCACGTCTATCGCTACAATCACATTGTGCAACAAAATGGAATGTCAATCAAAACACATCTTACGTTTGTTTGCACTAAATAGGTACGTCGACGTATTTTATTCATGCTCAAACAAGTTATGTTTTCATAGTCATATGATAATTATGAAAGCGATTAAACAACATTAAAATACTAGTATTTCTTGCTGTATCTCGAACTAGCTCTATTTGCGACATTTAAAACATGACATGGCATATTTTGTACGTGAGGGAGTTGAATGATTAGCATGCGTAATATCGTATTTATACGCGTACTTGTTTGGAGAACGTCACCCTAACGTCGAGGAGACAGAAATACGTAACCTTGCTATTTATAATGTGTCGAGAAATTGAAATAGGTTGCGTGGCAAGAATATGTAATGGTGTGTCATTGGTTCAAAATTATACTGAAATTTATTGAAAAACAACGTAATACCTAATTATCAGTTGGGTATCCGAATATGACACATTGAAACTTATTGGATACACGGCAGCCAAATGCTGCTACATGCTAAAAACAAAATATGGCCCTAGACGATTAATACAGACAATATATTTATTGCATGCGTTATTGTTCTTTAACAACAATAAGGTTGCTCTATTAACGAAAGACAGCATTCTAGCGACAGTGCAGTACTACATAAAAACAATAATGTTAACGTATGCATTTCAATTAATACATTTTCTTCACAAATCTAAAATAAAACATGTCATTTATTCGCGTGAAGAATAAACAGTAGAACATAGGCATATGAGGCGGGGTATCGTTAACCGTTGCCGACCACTCTTAATCCACTAAAAAACCCATGGATTAGTTCGACAGTAGTGTACTAAAAAATAAGCTATATTTAAAATACCAATTTTTATGTATATATCTCAAGATGTTTTGGGTATCGTTAGTATTTCTACAAAATAAACGTTCGGTGTGGTAAATATTGGCTCCTTGATGTTCATATATTCCTAAAATTCGAAATAAAATCAAGTCGGCAGAATCAGTTTAATCCCGCGGTTGTATCTACATTTTGTTGGTAAACATATGGCGAGCGTTCACAACCATAGATAATCCTTTATAGATCATGCATCTAAATAATAGCTGCTGAAGATACTAAATGTAGAACAAGTATTCAATATGGGTCACATCATTTTCACTTGAATTTGAATTTGACAAATATGTTATTATTGTTTTGCTATCGATGCGAAAATTGACATTTGTGTTATTTTTTTAAACAGTTTAATGAAAGCGAGGTTTTCCATATGCAATACTAAGTATTCCCTAGTGTGCCATGATAAGGACGGTAAGAACATTCGAACTATCAACATCAGAGAACTAATTTGATACAAGTGATTATACAATTTAAATCTATGTATCATTTGTAATGATTTATTACGCATTAGCTTTACGACAATATCAAATTTTGAACCACCAATAACTGAATTTATATCTTCTCTTGTGCGTTTGTCCATTAAAATCGCATTCATTTCATTATAACACTTTAAAATTGTTGGCACAGGCGTAAAGTACCATGTCATTAAGTTTTTTTCTTGCGAACCAAGAGCGATAATTGGGAACAGTCTTAATTGGAAAATCTTAATGAATCATCAGACCTGACTTGCATTACGTTTGCATTTTGAAAAGTTCTTCTGTTTAAAACCTAAATGACAACCTAATAGAAAGGTTCTAGTTAATTCAAGAAATTAAATTTTAAAGTATGAAGTTGACTTTTAAATTCCTAAATCACATTTCACAGATTGGGAGATTTTAATGGTACAGCAGCGCTAGCAAATGATTATTTCATGCAATCCGATTTCCAGTTATATTATCCGTTTGAATTTGACGTGGAACAATTATTAAGTGGTGCAGATTATGGAATTCTGTTCGAATCGTAACTAATGCTTAGGAAACGGTAACCTACCATTATGATTTCATCTAGTATTGCCTTTCATTAAGATAGTACGCTGTTAATATTAATTTTGTGATCAATCTTAAGTTGTGTTGAGTAAGCATGACATTCTAGTAGAGGTTAATACATGAAAGCTACACACATTGACCTATGCCAAACACATAAGGCATATGTTTTCTCACTGATCCATTATATTTGCAGGGACAAAATGAAATACTATGCAATGTAGCGTTATTGGATCGAAAGTACACAGACAGATAAATAAACTTTTCAGAAATTAGTAACTATTAAAATGAATACTCACTTTGTTATAGTAGCCTCAAATTAAAGTCACCCTTAAACCGAATCGAATTAGAAACACATGTATGGTGTATTTGAGTTGTAAGGCGCGCATACTGTTTTTGCATTTTACAAGATTTTGTGACTATTGCTAAATTCTTTGATGATAGAAATAAAAAATTCTTATGCAAAACAACAGAAAACCCAGAATTTTAATATAACAAACAAACATAAAACTAAACACATTAACCGTATTTAAATTCATCTTATGTGAATGAGTTCTAAATGATTAAGACTTTTGTGTTTAATTAATTCAGTTATATTACCTTCGTGATATAGAAGTATGGACATACATATATATATACTGTGAACGACTTTTAAGCGAATGCAAAATAAATGTTTCTCGTAGGAACCTATGGGGAAGTTAATTCCACAGACGAATTAAGTCATCGTTTATTGCACAATTAGTTTTGACGGATATTTACCGTTCGTAAAACAGCTGCCAAACTTATTGTTATATAACAAGCTCATACAAGCGCACAATTCTGAATAACATAGAAGTCCATTAAATTCGGACATTTCAGTGACAGCACTGCGTTTACTCTGTTATGGAGATGTGGCCTCTCTGACTGATTGGGCATTTGCTATTCCCGTTTTACGGTTTGGTATTTCATCACTAAGATGCGTACGGGCGAACGTTCTCTATATAACCTGTATGAATATTATTATGATTTATTGTAGATATAATTCATTACTCAAACTTGACTTCTCGCTCTCTTGTAGATTCGTCTTTGTTGTTTTTTTATTTGATCGTGATAGCATTAATTGTTATATAGGTTCTAAATGTTGTAATAATTTTTTTTGGCCTAGACCTTTTGATGTATTGATACTTTATTTAACAACTTATGAAATTCAATACTAATCATATGTCATGCCTTTATACATGTTACATTGTTTTGATCATGTCTAATCATGGACCGTATATCAGTTGTTTATATTAAATAAACCATATGTTTAACGGATTTAAGCTTTTTCTCCGCTGTCAAGTCTTTTAAGTAATGTACACATGATAGTGTACCACGGATATATAAGTTATATTACCTTAATAGTGGTCCTTTTTGGTTAAATTGTTTGGTCATTACCTTGCATTCGCATCAACCAACACGATTTTAGTGCAATTTAACAATATGACTTCTTAACCATACCTATTATAATTTAAATGTGATAGAGTAACATAAAGTAACACTTGAATGAACTCAAATTCAGAAACGTATACACACAAAGGCGAAATAATATATTTCGAAAAGGAATTGTTATAAAAAATTTCGTTTGAAACACATCAACATCAGACCAGGTTGTAAGTAGTTATACTTGTTGGGAGTAGTGCATTCAAATACAGATTTCAGATCCAAATAAACAAATACTAAAAGAGGGGTGGTCTCATTAGCGGACAGGCAAGTTCCTGACAAGACTGCGCAAATGCGTCGGCTGGTCTGGGGTAACAATATCCACATATGGGTCTATTTTCGCAAGACGTGACACATATGATGGAAACAACCTAATTCAGGATTACTGCATAATTTACCATTATTAAGATAATTGAATGCAAACCACTGATTGCCTTCGATGCATGTAATAGACGATATAGAAAGACGAATTTAATCTTTGTCACGTAGGAACAAATACCGTCTCATGACATGAATTAAGTAAAAATAATGCTCTGGTGACTTAGACCCTATTTCGAAATGAAGCGTGGGGCTTATTAATGTTTGTGTATGACATTCTAACTTCAGTTCCGTGCGGAAGCATAGAAATTGGGAACCGGTATTATACAAACAATAATGTTTTTTCAATTGATGGATTTAAAATCTTTTCATGATGTGAAACCAACATATATATATATATATATATATATATATATATATATATATATATATATATATATATATATATATATATATATATATATATATATATATATAAATACTATTGTTATAACCGAAAGTACAAACATTCTTTTAACAACCGTTTCAGTAGCTTATTACTACTGATTTTTGCTGAAAGAGATATTGCTGAGAAAATTATGCCAGTCACTATGTAAGGCCTTAATGCTTTTATCATAGAATTATAATTGAAATATCTAGTAGTTACTGCTTCTGATAATGTGTATGCGGACATTGTAATTGTAAAAAATCGCCCAGTGTTATGGCATCGGCCTGTATTCTGACACCTCAATGGCGATAACTTTATAAATTCATCGTATGTATCAAAAGATGTATTAAGTAAAATTTACCTTAAGAAAGCCGTGACCGTAGTAAACTAATGGCGGCTGACAAATAAAATAACGGAGTGTTAACAAACATGGAATAATTATTTTGTTTGTGCACAAGATCACATTCATTACTGTATTTTTTATTCAATGCATCTTCGTTAAATATTTATGTTAAAATGGGTTTATATCATTAAATAACGACGCATAATAGTATCACAATACTGCAATACTAGGAAAACTTTAAGGTAACGATTTTTCTTAAATCAATTTGGTCTATTGTAAAGACACCGGTTATAAACATTTTGTTTAAATTCAGATTTGTTGCAAAAAGTTTCTTGGTATTGACGTGGTACCGATTGTAATCATTTTGTCAATCTCTCAAGTCCTGTCATGTGTTCTCCAAACATATGATACAATAATACCAAAATGTAAATGCCGCCAAGTAAAAAACATTTTATATTTACATCGTTTTACTTCGAAACAAACGTCTCGAAGAGGTCATTTAATCACCGAGCTTTTGAAGGGCAACATGAACGTAGCAACAGACAAATCGGATTGTATTAAAATGGATCATTTTCCATGAGGACATGCCATACGATATTTGCAGGAATCGTTCGATTTTTAGCCAGTTAATCTCATTTAATCCGTCTTAAAGTCATCATGATTCTTGGACATTCAGACAAAACACATGTCATTGGGTCATTGCTAGCTAAGGCTTCAAATATGTGTATTGCTGTACAATGTGTTGATGGAAATGTATTGCCTCTGTTATGGCGTTTTGTTGTTATTTGGTACGGCCATCATGCAATAAAACGTTAAAATGAACGTCGCTTGCACATTTACGCATGAACAAACGACACACGTCCGTTTCAGAACGTTGTCGATTTCAGCTTTTCATCTTTATAAGTTGCAGCGTCTTCAGTTGGACGTCCCATAGTTAACCGATACGACCGACATGAAAAGGATTTAACATGCATGTATCTGTCAGTTTCAATTAGTCGTGTTCATAAATACAGTAATCAATCGCTTTCCACTAAGTGCATTCGTTAACTAAAACGTTTTCCCCTTATTCTACTATAGGTTTCATCGTCGACATCCAACGAAACGTGTTCATGAATGTATAAAACATCTTCATGTTCATGTGTGATTGAAGATTTGAATGCATTGATTATGTGCTGAACACAATAGATGTTTAGAAAACCAAGTTTTGTGTTTCGTAGCTATTCCGTAGGGAAATGTTAAGCGAGTTCATATATATGTCTCAGTATTTTCACTCGATCCAGAAGTGAACAACCAAGACAAGGTTCTTCACGTTACATATGGTTTTCTTCTGTCTTGCCTATGTTCATTTATTTCAAAGTACGTACCCGTATTTGTGGAATTCGTTTTATTATTTAACCTTGTTTGTTTTTATAATTATAAAGGGCTGACACCATATGCAGAAATAAACAAATTGTATTGTTATTTGGTTGTTTTACAAACGAGAACTTTTGAAATATATTATGGTAAGCCCATAAGAGTAGATACTATGAAATGTTTCAATTGTAAAAGAAGAAGGTTATGTGGTTGCTAAAACTGTATGACGTGACTGTTGAATTTAAAAAAGTGTTTCGGACCATTATGTATATAATTAATAAAAATACATCGCTGCAACTTCACATGGTTGCGTGAGTTAAGAAAACTGTCTTGAATGATACTTACTTGATTATGAGCATGTGATGTGACGATAGTGTATGACGCACACAAATGGTATTATACTGCACGAATAAAATGCGGGAATAATGAATGATGCGTATATTATAATGCACGTAATATAATATGTTTTATTTCAAAACGCTTGCTTGAAAGTATGACCAAGGCGCAGTAAAGGGTAATCGTTTCGATTAAAGATTATCATAACTAAAGTATTCACGATTGTCTTGAACGTTTGAATCATGAGATATTATTATTTAAAGTCACTTTCACACTCGTCGATATTAGACACATTCATATGCGAATCTCCAAGTACTCCAGTGATAAAGAGAAGAATATAACTACCTGGGTCCCAAATTGCATTGTCTCACAAATGAATTTGAATATCAATGTGGACATAAAATTCCCTTTGAGGAATACATATCACAACACATTCTCCAAAGGCGTCTCGAAGTAACTTTTGATTGAAATAACATAAGTATAGCTATGTAGGCACCGGATTTGTAAACGTTTCTTAACATGATCTGATAAATGGTCGAGATTTTTCCGCCAATGTCGATGTCTTTAAACGCAACAACGTTGTTTGGGCTCACTTGGTTTATGTTGTTATGTTGTCATGTGTAACATAAGATTTGCTAGGAACACGTTGAACATGATGGGTAACATGTTTTAATTTGCGGTCATACATCGATTTATGTTGATTATTTTTTTAAGACGAATCAAATCACTATCCACATGATTGGCTTCTAGGTATGTTGCCGCGACAAGAGTATTCACCGCTTGCAACATCACTACTCTGCATTTGTGTGTCTGTTTTTATCAGGTAACGCTGTAAGATAATTTTATGAGTGGAGGGAAAATGCAACAGAAAATGTAACAAAGAACTACATAAATATCTTAAACACATTTATAACTCATTTAGATACCTGGCATTAATTAATATGTAGGAATAATTAAACTACATAAATATGATCAGTGCATATTTTTGTAGCTATCAGATAGACTCCTATTTGAGACAAGCGCCTAAATTCTTTACAATACAGGATAATACAAACTGCAAACTATTAGACATTTAAATGATCAACAATGTATTCACCGCACACGAATGGTCAAACAAATCAGTTGTCGAACTGTAATTCATCTTTTAATAGCAGTTGATAAAACAGTACCAGGTCAAGTTCAATGTGCTGTCTCACAAGGGAGTTCTTTGTCGCTTATGATCGCTTATGAATGTCTACTGCATCTATCAAAGTCTGTTCGAATGTTTGGATTACCAATACTCCGAGAAAATTCTAACGTTGTTTATATAATACTCATATTTGTATGCAGAAAGACTTACCGGCTTACTTAAGGTGCCCTGTGTAATGGTTCAACGTGCAACTGATCTTTTTATTTGTACACTTATTGGTCGTTGGATAGACAAATACCCACAAGTTAAATATCAATAATATTTTATTTTTGTTGTGATTTGATAATCATACAATAATTATATATATGTAACTTGTTTGTTGTTACTATTAATATCATATGACGCGATACGATCGGAGTCCATGTAGTACAAAGATAATTTATGTCTTACAGGTATATGTTTATTTTATATTAAGTTTAATAGATACAATTATGCACTCAAGGTTTAGTAGCATTTAAATAATAAGTATACACTTAAGCAAGAACAAGAATTATTGTATTCAATGAACGAACTCTATTTCCGATACAATAAATACCATACAAACAATGGAAGCTCTTTTAAAACCTAAAACAATTATTTAAACAATAAGAATATAGCCAAATGATACAAAAACATTATAACCGTAACATTAGCATGGCATCTGGCACGCGTGGGGGGAATTTCCTTGCAAACATAGAAACATGTGTGAAAGAATGTGTAGCGTATACACATACATACAGCTTTTGTTGTCAATATGTTTTCTTTTTAGGCTTACGTTTTTTAAAGTATTAGTGTTTTTTTATCCAAACGTTAAACGGTTTAATTTTTTGAAATATGTACTATAACTGTTATTTTACGAAATGATTAACATGTAGGTATTCGTGTTTTATTTTTGCATAATTATAAAACAGTAAGGCAACCCCAAAATGTTGCTATGCGATACTTTAATATTCAGGATTGAAATTTTGCCACGAACGCCACATTAAATTAAAAGCACTTTCAACAAAACAATACAGAAACTATGGGCATTTTTAAGTAAGTTTTAATAGAATTATTATGAAAATAAGACTATAACCAAATCAAGAAAGAATCATAATTAACAAAATATTATCCCGATCATGTGGACTGTTTGCGAATTATGTGTGAAACCATAATAACGCGTGTGCATTACTTTACAAATGTACAGATATTGCCATCGCAAACCGCATTTGAATACAAATAGACTTGACAAGAAACCCCTTGGGTGCTTGACAATTTAAACTCAAGGAGGATTATTTACTTTGTCAGCAACAAATTCTGATTACCTAAGGGACGTGTCGTATAATGAAATATTACAGACATTTTAACGTCAACACTTCACACATATATCTTGAAAATGTCTCTGGAGATGTAGAATGATTTCGTCAATGTCTAAGACCACCGGTAAGCCCCCGAGCTCTTAATATTTAACATGCACAAAATGAAATTTAACATATAAATAATACTACACAATCGTAATGCGGTATTAGCAAATACTATTCTAGAAAAGCGCTGATGATCCCTCAACAGATGTCTTCGTGTATTTATATAAATTGCCATGCATGCCAAGGAAGTTCACGTTGATGTTGTCCTCCGTGGTTCCCCCGGTCCTCCAGTAATTGTTGAACAATTAAAATTTTATGTAAGTTATTGATTTGGTAGAAAATAAACTGGCAGTATTTACACTTATTATTACACTAAATAATATTTGAAACACTTATTATGTTATGATCTTTTTAGTGGACTTTATCACTAAGAGAGTTACATATTTTGTTTTAATAAGCATCCATGCTACTATTCACTTGAGCAGTCCAGCATGATACGTCATAGTGATTTATATGTAGTGTGATGATGTTTCATCACTTACTAAAAGAACTATAACAAGATTCAGTGACATTTTTACGCACGCATTCGTGTCAAAAAATGAACACACGTCTTAAAGTATGTTCCTGTCAAAATGTCATAACATTATACCTGTTATATAGTGTAAGGTGTTTGGAACCATATGGATATTTTATTCATGCCATGTAACAAATAGCTTATTAAATACAAAAACATAACTTAAAATACGAAACCAAGTGCAAAGCATACACGACAACGCTGAGCCAAAAATAATGTTCTGCGTTACTGCATATTGATTCTTTGTTTGCTGCATGCTCCGTTGCTTTTTAATAATGCAAATAATATTATTTTTAATTAACTAAAAAGTATCTAAGAAATAGATAACCGCATTGAGGGACCTAGAATATAATTGTGACCAGCCAGGCAACTTTACATGTTAAATATCGATCCAAAGAATATTTAATGGTGATTGTGAATACCTAGACCGTCTGATATTTATCTTGTAAGTTGTTATTTTTGTAATTGCAGAAAAGTTATTTCAACGAAAAAAATCAATTTGAAAAAGTGGCTAATTTATTAATGCCAGTTAATAATGGAATTCGCAACTCTGTATTACCACATATCGATGCGCGTTATTAATACATAGTAGAACCTTGGCAAATATAAGGTTCCGTTGTGTACGACGTTGCGAACCTCTCTAAAGCCGTCTATGAAAGTCATGGCTGAATCCAGCTTTGGTGTTTTTAAATGTTGCTGTATTTAACAGCACCACTTTTTTCATGCTTTGGAAATCGACAGTATGTCTGCAAAATAAACGTTTCTTATTACCCTAAATATCTGCTTCTATTTATTTATTTATTTTGCTGAAATCTTCAAATTCAGTTGATTCTGTAGACATGATTAGAGTTTCAATATGGTTGCAATCAGAGACCAGATATTCAGGTCAACAGTCGTTTATTGCGATATAAATCGCGACGACGTCCGATTTCTCTTGTTAATGAAATTTATCGTGTTTCCAGAGGTTCGCATCTACATTGTGTAAGTAAATATTGGCATGATGTCCGAATTAGCAACGTTGATCTAGTGTGCGCCTAAATTGCAGGGGAAATGACCCAGATTCTGCAGCAAAAGTATTGGGTATCTGTCAAAAATATTCTGATCATCTTGACTTCTATGTTAATAACTTTTTAATTATTACCTTGTTGTCGATGCTGAAATCGTAGCTTTTGATATAATAAAATGAAAGCCTGATGTTCCTTATGCAATAGTAAATAAGTCTTACATGAGTGTGCACTGATTAAGCCAGTAAAAACAAAACTAAAAAAAAAGTCGAACTATCACCAGCAGAGTATTAACATTATACTATTAATTATGAAATGTACATTTATATACATAAAATAAATTACATTCACTTTTAGTAACTGAGTACTATATTTACTTTATTTGAGTGAGTTCTTTCTTTGCGGAGGTAGCGTCACACTAATTCGGGAAAACACAATAACGACTCGAATAAGAAAAAAAAATAGCCAGTACATTTTTGTTGTTCGATTTACACATCTGTAAAAGACGCGCATTCTGTTTGTGTCACTTAAATTTAACATTGTAATTTACAAAATAGTGTGCTTCTTACTAAATTGTTCGGTGAGATAAAAAAACAAATTCATATACAAAAACGACAGTAAAACCATAATTTGATATTCAACGAATACGAATTGAATACATCGCACGTGCCGCATGAAAAATCATCTACTGCGAATGTGCTTTTAATGTTTTATTATTTCCTGCACAAATCATTTAGGAATATTACCCTGGGGAATTTTAAAAACAAAATTTATAGAAATAGATAATGTTAGAAATGTTTGAAACGAATAAACAAAACATGTTTCTACGGAGGAACCTTTAAGGGAATCAATTCCGCAGACGAATAAAAGCACCTTTTGTTGCAAAACTTATATTGACAGATATTTACCGTTCGGAAAACAAGCTGCCAAAGTTGCTGTTGTATAACACGCCTGTAAACGCACGTCATTCTGAATTCTACAGAAGTCAATTATATACTGACGTTTCAGTGACAGGAACGCGTTACTTTGTCATGGAAATTAATGGGGGTGTACCACGGACATGAGCTTTTGTTATCTAAATAATGGCTTAAATTCTTTGGGTTTAGTTGCTTGCGTTGAAAGAGACACACACGATTATAGTGAAATTGTACCATATTTTTTTTACGATGTGTACGATGTGAGTGCATTGTTTTAAATAGGTATGACCTGCAAAGGCTTATCTGTGACGACACTTAACACACGTGCATTAAACCCCTTTTTCCCCCAACGAGGCTCATTTGTATTTCTTGTGACAACATTAACCTGTTTTGGTTTTGGCATATTTGCTAGATGGTCCCATGGGCATGTTTTCATATTCCTCATACTAACCGAGTACTCGGGTTAGGGTTTCCTCCTCCATGGAGTTGACAATCTCTAAAATGTTCATCGTCTTCTCCATGGAATGTATGTTTGGATTGGATGACCCAATTCATTGATGGAAAAAGCTTGCTCATGGCTCTCAAAGCTGTTGTTGTAAATTTTTAAGATTTTTTCCCTTAATATGAGAATCGCCCTGGGAAAACCTGGCTTAATTGGTGTGCGTAAAGTGTCCCAAATTAGCATGCACATGTTTCTAAAGGATGACACTTCAAGCTTTTATGGGATTTAAAAAGAAAGCTCAATGAAAAGTCTATCCATACAGTTTTGTCCCTAATAAGCCAGTGAGGACTGCACAGGCTTAACTGGGGGGAGCGTTTATACACATGCATTATGCCATATTATCCCAGAGCAAAACTCATGTGCCTCGTATGTACAAGCAGTAGTGAACGAATTAGAGTGGGCAACCAGCATCACCATGTGAGTTTGTAAACCTTATTGAGATTGCCGCTTATATTAAATATAATTTTAGAACAAGAGCTGTCAGAAGACAGCGCGATTGACTATTCGAGTGCTTGACAGTATAACGTAGGACATCATTTGGAAATTGTTCATATTCAATAAGGCCAAGGTAATATAGTCATATTCTAACTGGAAGACCATAATTGAAACAAATTGATCGCTTATGTTTTAAAGAAGTGGTGCATTATACATGATTCTGAGTTCAGGTTTATTTTCCAAAATCTATTGAACATTTTTAATGACATAAAACAAACTAATAAGATAATATTTCAAGTTTGATAGCAATAGCTTGGGTGAGATGGTTGGACGGTCTTTCAAAAATAAAATAATACAAATTAATATATGTGGCCTTTTACCATGTTTCATGGGGGTGGAGAGGGGCAATAATGTGGGGTTGTGGTCATTTATTAGATGATCTTTCAAAAATAAGAAAAAAAGGAAAAACCAAATATTTATTTATTTTATTTATTATAAAAAAATTTTTTTTTGGGGGGTTGGGTGGGCGGGGGGAATTCTTTGGTGGGGCGTGGGGGATGGTTTGGGTGGAGTCCATTGTGGTATGTCAGGTAAGTGTTGTTTTGTCAAAGTATGAATACAATCTGATCCTAAATAAAGAACTGATTGCATTTTAAGCACAATTTCTTAATTGGACCTTCAGATTTAAGGTCATTCAAAGAATATTTTCAATTTTTTAAGTATAAAAAGAGAACATAATTTTTACAAAATGCTTGTTACAGTTGTCTGCTCTTGTTTATAGATTTGGGCCATGTTGGTAAAGAAGTAGTATGCAAAATTTGAAAGCAATATGTCAAGGGACATAACAAATATTTGAGGTGGTACGCAAACTTTAACATAGATTTTATCAATAATATGCATATTCTAAGTGAAAAAAGGGCAATAATTCTTACAAAATGCTTGATACAGTTGTCTGCTCTTGTTTATAGATTGGGGTCATGTTGGTAAAGAAGTATGCAAACTATATAAGCAATATGTCAAGGGACCAGGCTCTCCGGTTGGGAACTATTTTTCTTGAGGGGACTACTTTTATGTCTGTTTACAGCCAGTGTCAAATTACGCTGTCTGTTGCTACATGTAGTATCTTTCAGTGGCGTTCTGTACCAATACTCATACATGCCCAATATTCCAAGAATATAATCTTCCTTTTGACCCAATACAATGGCTGATTGGAAATTATTAAGTGAAGCACTCAAACATTTTAAGAATGGTCTCTCCCAATGTTTGTCCCTCTTGTGATAAGTTGTATAAATTGCTTCTTGTGATTGGTTGTTGTAATAGCTTGTTGTGATTGGTTTGTTAAAAAAAACTGCATTTTTGAAGCTGTTAATAACATAGACATATTTGGAAATCTGCTTTACTCATAATCTTTTGATATGCACTTGTTTGACCAATTAAAATGAATTTTGTGCTCTAAGCATTGACACATATTGTGAACAATCTCATTGTATAGGCATGGCCGTTTCTCATCGGTCAGCCTTTTAAGTTGAGACTTTACCCTTAACTGCTCAGAATCTTAATAAAACTGGCTATATTCAACTGGCAGTCTGTTCAGGTTTTGAGCTGTTTGATGTTCATCAGTTCCATAGAGTTAGAAATGAAGCCTTTATAAAATCTTAAATCTAGAAAGCTCTTAAATTAATGTTATTTTCTAAGGTATTACAAATGCGTCAAAATGCGTATCTGTGTGGTAAAGGTTTAAGATCAGACACTGAGAAGTTCATAAATGTGACCCGTATGGTCACGACTATTTAACTGTAAGAACCACTGGTTGCTACGTCCACCAGTCTAGGTGTATCTGAACCCGCTGATCTCTGGCTAGTTGACACCTGTAACATTTTTTAACTTGGATTTGAGTCTGAGGGACTCCTGGCTGGTGAGGTAGCCTGGGTTACCTTGGTTGGTGTTGCCAAAGGAGATGTACCTAAAACAGGATGAAAATTCAACAGTTGGTTAATAAATGAAATATAAAAAATGCGTAAAAAATAAATAAATATTCCCGCTATTCGCACTTAAAGAATTTATCCGACTCTAATAATTCATGAATTATATTAATCAGATAAAATACACAATGCAAAAATATTTGAGTCAAGTCCCAGTGGGATTAAAACACATGAAAACAAAAAAATAAACTTTAATAAAATAGATTTTGACATAACTAAACACTTCTCTGGATGCGTATAGTAGTAAGCGTGAACATTTCTTTCATAATAATAACACTTCTCAGATTGATCATTTATAAAGGTGATACATACATATCGTGCAACCATTTAAAATAACTACAATTACTGTTTTATTTTAAACAATATTATATTGATTTTGCAGTCGAAATATGGCTTATCTAATACATAATTGCATAATTGACGAAACATTACTTCATTATTATTGTATTATTTGTATTATTTTTTGGACAATGTAAGAAGATTCAGTGTAATCTCTTAACTATTTTTCTTTTAAACAATTCATTGAACGTTTCATGCATAAGAGTTAGTTATGTTCATAATGATATACATGTTTCGTATAAGTTAGATGCTTTACATGCAGATAATCTTACACTGTGCTTATTTGGAACAAAGCAAAAATACTACGATACAGGTCAATTCATTGATAAGAACATTCAACAAAATTGTAAACATCCGAAAGCACTTTCGCCAGTCTAACTGGAGCATGTTCCGACATGTTTAGGGAAAAGCTATGCAATCATCAATGCTTTGATGAGTTTCATTCTGTGTATCCTTCTTTGTATAAAATAAAGTCTTAAGTATGTGTAACATGTACATAACATAAGTTTTAATATATTTGTCATTTAAAATTTGAAATGCTAATATACAGATACCTAGCTATAGTGTATGCTACTTTTCGTAAATCATTACATTATTTTATATTGCAACTTTTCGTAAAGTAATTATCCATAAGTATATTTTAGACAAAAAAAGTATTTGTGAACCCGTATACTTACAAATATCAAGTTGAGTAGAGAGGTGTCGTTCCTGATTAGCAATTATGGACTGCACAGGTTTTTCATTGATAAAACTACGCAAATGTATTTAGACCAGTGGACCAAGATTTAAGCTCAAATTGTCTATGGATGTCACTTACTTTCATAACTATGTGCACTTTCTACTTGTACTCCGGCTTAAGTTGGAAAAGAGTGAGTATGATAACTGATCGCCTTTATATAACTGAAAGAAATGTACTATTAAAATTGCGAAAAATCAAAAAGAAACACAACGCACATTAACAAAACGTTAATTCCCTTGTCTTTGCGCAACAATGTTCAAAGTGTATTTCCAAGATGAACGGTTTCGCATTTATACTTGTTGTTTATACATTTGCAACAAAGACTTTTTATTCTTCAAAAACGAGAAAGTTCTGTCTGGAGTTACAAGTTCAGCTATTAAGCTATTGAAGGTTTCTCATTAGCGGACAAGGCATATCCTGACCAGACTGTGAAAATGCGCAGGCTGGTCTGGAGCAGTGCTGGTCGCATATTACATAAGACCCATGTTTGCATTACGCGACTCATATAAAGATGGACATTTCTTAAGACTGACTTTATGATACACATTTTGTGAGATATTTGAATGCAAACAAATCATTACCTTGGAAAAAAGCAAGAGACAATATAAACAAACGACCTTAATGTTTGTAAAAGGCAGTCATTTCTACATGGCGACACCCTAGTGACACTGCAATCATACTTTGATACGTCTGTTATCAATTATATGGTTTAATCGCTGTTCGTTTTTTTTGATTTCTCAGAATTTCGCCTATCAAAATTATGCTTCAACAAATGCCTCAATAATAGTTTAAATGCCTCAGTGTTTTGAGAAATATATTAATATATTTATGGATGTGAGACACCTTGCAAGCACGGGTTTCACTGAGCATGTTTATTCCATAGTTATTAACATGATTACGATAACTAATAAAACAACTAATAATTACCACTGTTCTTACCGCAAATACGAAGATTATCTTAACGACTGTTCCTTGGCGTTATTATTGTCTTGTACTGGTAGAGACATTTCTGAAAAAAATCCCGTAAGATGCCAGTCATTATATCAAGGATTATTGTATTAATCGTAAAATGTAAAACGAAAACGCCAGTAATAAGTGAATATGAAAATTAGATGTGTTAAGTGTCCATACAAGAATCAAATACTTTCATGACCTCGACCTAAATTGTTGGTAAGTTCAGGGCGAAAACGTATCGAAAATTTCTTTATTATTAAAAAAACTTTATGTCAAATTTTCAGAAGAAAGTTAAGTTAACCATACGTAGGATATGCTACGTAACCTTATGGGGGCTGGCGAATAAATTGACGGAAATGTTATTTTGTTTTTGAACATATATATCACCTTTATGTGTGTATATCTTTTGTATTTTAGGTTTCATGGCCATTTATCTCTTTATATGATCATGATGTAATATTGTTAAATAACAAAGAATAATACTATAGCAAGTGTGTAATACAATTCCAACGTTGAGATACCGACGTATTTTAAATAAATAACGTCTATTGTATAATTTCAATAAAAACACAATATTAGATTTCACTCTTATTATTTATCTTTCCTACAAGTCCTTTGGTGTGTTCTAAAAGAATGAGAACTTGATGCAATAATGCCTTGCAATGAATGCCGTCAAGTAAAATATATCATTAATTACATCAATTATATTATTTATCTTTTCTACAAGTCCTTTGGTGTGTTCTAAAAGAATGAGAACTTGATGCAATAATGCATGGAAGTGAATGCCGTCAAGTAAAATATATCATTAATTACATCTTTTATTCAGAAATAACATCTCGAAGAGGTCATTTATCCTCCGAGCCATCGCGCAGTAGCATTAACTTCGAAAACACTAAGTATTAGCAGGAGGTACATTGACAAGTAACAGACGAATCGGATTTTATTGGGAATAGATCGATCCCCATGAGGACATGCCTAACGATATCTGCAGGAAACTTTCGTTTTGCAGCAAGCTACTTTCGGTTAATGCGACTTAAAGTCGTCGCGTCGTTTTTGAAGAAACAGCTTATGCACAAGCTCTCCTGGGTCATAGCTAAGCTAAGTCTTCAGTTCTGTTTATAAGCGTAACATGTATTGATAAAAATGAATTGCTTTCGTTTTGGCGTCTTGGAGTTGTCTGGTGCGGTCGGCATGCAATAAAACGTTTAAATGATCGTCGCATTCTTCATATTTCGTTGATGAACAAACAACGCACGTCACTCTCGGGATGTTGTGGATGTCAGCTTTTCATCTTTATATTAGCCCCATTCTGGTGAAAGCGGGCGAACGGCAAAGCGTCCCGGATCTGCAGCGAAGTCATATTCCGACAATGATGGAGTTTCGTCTTTAAAAGATTATCTTTAGACGAAATCATCCATTCATTTTCAAACGGAAAGTGTCAGAAAGTGTAGATAGATAAATAGGAATGCTTTTCAAGGCAATGTCAGCGCGTTAGTTGTGTTTAACACGAACAATCTAAGAACAAGGCTTACAAGTGCACAACAGACGGGCGCTAAGGTAGCTCCAACCGCAATATGAAGACACTGGTGAAAATCGGTATTCCAACTGCATAACTTCGTTTGTTTCTTCTTTATTTTTAAATTGAAAGGGCCCCGCTAGCCGGAAATTCTGTACATCTCACCAATTATAAAAGTATAGTTTCGTCAATACTTTTCTTTCACTCATTTCTATACAAAAGAAGTCGAAACACAGAGAAGCCGAACATGCTTTCTTACCTTTCTATTTTTTATATATTTTTAAAAATGATTTTTGTATTAAGTAAGTATTATTTGAATTATGAATTTTTCTCCAATCGTTAAAGTCCTTTCCAGTTTCCGGAATGATTACGCATTTAATATTGCACGTTTAATTTTTTTAACAAGATTATTTCAAAGGTGAGCAATGTGAAAGTTTTGCTGGTATCAATGCTTGTTAATATGTTAATAAGATATTGCTGATAGTGCACTATACCAGTACCAAACCAATCCCCCCAAAAAGATTGACGTTCTTTAAAACAATGTTGCTCTACAATGAAAAGTAAAATATTAATTATACCGAATCAATGAAAGAACAGTATAAACTTAAAAATATCTGGGTCACGAGAAAGCAGTATGAATGTTTTCGTAACCCTAGAAATATGTATGACTGTGTTTATATCATACATCGGAACATTTGCTACCAGAAACATTTACCCCTTCAGCTGCCTTCGTAGTTTGAATGGCCCATTCCTTTATCCATACGTTTATTTTAATACATGCACTATAATGATCAGTTTACGAAATGATTAAACATGGAATGATGAACGTTTCATCTTTAGGTTTTGATATTAGTGTAAACTGCCAAGAACATACAGGGTTTTGAAGAAAACATTAAGGTTCTTTTGAAATAGTGTATTTTGCGAAGATGACTTCTAAATTAGAAAAATAAACGCGTTATAATATATTATTCAGTTATGTACAGAAATATCAGAAAATGTAATTTTATTAAGGTTAGCACAACAGTAAACCATACTAGTTTGATACTCTGGCAATTGAGTGATTTGTATATATTTGATAAATGGTTTTTTTAGATCTCCGTGTATACAATTGACCGTGTTTTATCTGTGAAGTAATGAACACTTCAACCATAACAAAATAAATATGTATTTCTTGTCGGTCATACCGGACAACTTATCAAAATGTTACCGCCAAAAAAATCAAAAGCTTACATCGTCAACGTCATACATGCAAGTGAGTTGTTGGTGCCTTAGCGTAATAATTGCACGAATATATACATTAATGTACTAATCGTTCCATGTCGACAATATCAGACAGCGTAAGGAAGCCAAAATGAAAGCACGCGCACTGTATGAGCAAATATTACAGTAATACATAGATTTAAAGCCTTAGCGTATCGCTTTACACGGAGAGTGTCTTGGATCATGACACACGACGATAAAATATAGTTTCACATGTCCTCATTAGGGTTCAATCGCAAAAAATGTTATGTGTCTGTTACTTGGTGTTGAACAGCATTGAGTACAAAGAGTTGAAAATGCTTACTTTGCTGTTTTAAGGTCCCAATGATAGACGACCTCGCCTAGACGTTTTTAAAAGTATAAAATGTTAAGAGTAGGTACTACAGAGCAAGGCTGTATCAGATGTATAAAATACATGCCATTATAATTGTAAGAATGATGTAAAATATATGCTGTCTATACAAAATTATCTAATTGACGCCGTTGAATTAATACCGGTATATTAACATTTTAATACTTAAACCATTATACAATATTACAATATTGTGTTATTGAATTTCAGAACAACTTATTTTAGCCCATGACAATATTTTGTGAATTTCTGAAGATGTATAGTGTGCTTGTCTTTGTTTTACTATTCACTGTATAGATCCAACTTATTTAAAAACTTCTTTCAATGATATATATATATATATATATATATTCATAAATCATGAAATGATTAATTGATAAGCTTAAACAGTGATTTATGATGATGTGTTTATATCTCTTGGGGTAATGTTGCCTTGTCTGTTATGTACACAGTATATCACAATATATAGTAATGCGTATAAATCGGCTGGGTCTACATTGAGAAGTTAGTAACTCAAGCAATTCTCGAATTAGTCTCGAAAATTCTTGTCTCTAGAAAACTGATTAGATATTTATAAATGACAACTCATCCTTGAAGTAAATTGTGCAAACTGTAGTGTAAAGCCAAAACACGGGAATAAAGGTCTTAAACCTAACGAATATACATCACGGCATTTAATTGAATTATAACACAATACACTTATATTCACGGTAAAAATGACATCGGTGTAATATTGAAATCACTACATATTATTTCATTTTCGTATGGTTATACATAATGTTGTAATATCGCATTAAATATCAAATACTTTTTTTTATTCATTTTTAAGCATATATTGTATACATACAATGGTTTTAACAAAATACACAGAAATATGATTTCTAATGTTTTTTTATCTTGATTTTAACATTTTTTGTCAGTGGGAACAGCACGTATGTGGTCTGTTCTATATAATCAATGATGTTATAGGATAAAAAAAGAAGAAAAAAATAGCTAAAAAGAATATATGAAGTTATAAACTAACATTAAGAGAGTAGTAAATATTTGAAGAGAACAAGCATTATGAAAATTTAATTCGATTCCATTTTTGTTCTAAAATATCCAATTTATCATTACTGAGGGCTATTTCTATCTTAATCTGGATTTTTTAAATTTTAGGCTATGTATATAATCATTTAAATTAGGCAGTTGTTTCTTGTATTTCATGTTAAAGATAAACATTTTCATTAATATGAGCATAAAATTCACAATATTATAACCGTCTATGGATGTAAATGAGTTAATTCCAAAACTAACATTTAGGAAGGATACTTTAACGTTTAGTTGCTGTTAGTTAAGAAAGGATGTCAACTGATACCAGATAGGTTGGATGCATTTGCACTCCCAAAATAAATTTTTCAATAGTTTCGATATTTTCACCACAGAAGTCACATAAATTAAAGTTAGATAAGTTGTATTTAAAAAGATATTTATCGGTCGCGATGATTCGATGTAGGTATTTGAATTGAAAGTTTCCTAGTGTGGTGTCGATTGTTGTTTTGTAAGACATGGTAAAAATTTCTTACCAATTTAATTCATGCTCTTGGAATATACTTTGCCATTTAATTTGGAATTTGGGTATTTCGTTAATGATGTTGTTGACTTGTATTCTGTATAATAGTTTGTTCGGTTTTTGTTTTGTTGTTGTGAATCTTTCTAGAAATTGGGTTCTTATGTTTTGCGTGTTGTTTTGGTTTATGATAGATTTTATATTCGATGGAACACTTTTGATCAGCGTGTAATACATAAGGAAGTCTGTTGCTGGGATTTCATACAAGTAGCATATATTATCAAAGGAATAAAAGTCGTTTATTCGGTAATCAAATAGTTGATCTACATACTTGATGCTCTTATTAAACCAGTCTTGCGTTTATGTTTTTATTATTTCATAAAATTATTTTACTGTAACTTTTTTCTTCTAACATATTTGTGACTTAACTCCATGCTGATAGTATATTAGATACAAACACATCCTTTTTTTTGCTATATCATTTATTAGAGACTCACTAATGTTACATTCAAAAATTAAGGAGCCACCATATTTGGCTAGTGTCTTTTGACAAAAAAACTTCCATCCACTTTTTTTAGTGGTATCTAATATGCGTTTCACCCAACTGGATTTGATTGAATTTATGAACGAATAAATGTCAGTTAGTTGAAGACCTCCAAGTTCTATAGGTTGTATTAATTGTAATCGTTTTATTTTGTCGGGTTTGCTATCCCATAAAAATTCAAAGATTCTTGTTTTTATAACATCAATGATTTTAATGTCTGGGTTTTGAAGAACGGTTAATACATACATTAATTTCGGTAGTGCAAATGTTTTTAATACAGTTATTTTTCCAATTAAAGTATGTTTTCGATGTTGACATGATATAAGACAGTTTTTTGAAATTTTGTAGTTTTGGTAATATGTTTTTAATATTGTTTCATTTTCGTCATCGGCGAATAATGATTATTTGATTTATTCGCCTGGTTTAACGACTATTCCATTTATGTTTGGGTTAGATTGTTTATAATGAGATAGGAATTCTATGCATATTATAAATAACGACGATGAGAGTGGACATCCCTAATTTACACCTCTTTCGATATTAAAACTGTCAGAGAAGAACCCATTGTTTATAATTATACTACTTATTTCACTGTAAAAAAGTTTCAACCATTTTATCATGTTTTCTCCAAAGTTCATGTTCTCTAAACATGTGAACATAAAGGAATGATCGAGGGAGTCAAATGCTTTCTCAAAGTCTGCAAAGAATATAAGACCTGATTCATTTTTATTATTGAAATAATTAATGCATTCTTTTATCAATCGTACATTTTCGCCGATATATCGCCCTTTTATAAATCCGGATTGTGAACATGAAATAATTGAAGGTAGTATTTTTTTAATTCTATTTGCGATGCTTTTTGTTGTGAGTTTATAGTCGTTGTTTAATAAACTTATAGGGCGCCAATTTGATAAGGATTCTAGATTTTTTCCAGGTTTAGGAATAAGTGATATGATACCTTGTTTTTGCAGAACTGTTAGATTTCCATTATTGAAGGAGTAGTTTAGGGAGTTGATTAAATGGGTTTAAATCTCATTCCAAAATATTTTGTAGAATTCAATTGTTATACCATCTGATCCCGGACTTTTATTATTTTGCATTTCTTTAAGTGCCATCCCACATTCGTATTCGGTAAGGAGTCCTTCACATGATTGTTTTTCATTATCATTTAGCGTTGAGTGAGGAGTATGGAAATTTGTGTTGGTTGAGTTTCACTTCTTTTTATAGAGGTTTTCATAAAATAATTGTTGTTCTTTAATGATCTGTTTCCTATTGGTTACTTCAATATTGTTAACGACATGTTTATGAATGTTTTTTTTGTTCACTTTTACGTTTTTCGATGTTTGCAAAGTATTTTGTATTTTTTCATTGTGTTCTACGTGTTTAGCTCTTGTCCTTATGATAATTCCATTTAGTTGTTCATGATAAATCT
Organism: Dreissena polymorpha; assembly: GCF_020536995.1. NCBI lineage: Eukaryota > Metazoa > Mollusca > Bivalvia > Myida > Dreissenidae > Dreissena > Dreissena polymorpha. Next base: position 90,618,703 of record NC_068356.1, read on the forward strand.
CTTCTAACACTTGTTGTTTGGAAAGAAGTTCACTTTCAATACTGGTTTTGTCGATGGTATTATTGTTATGCAGTTGTGTTTGTAATTTCTCAATATCATGTAGTGTATCTTCTTCAAGTTTTCGGGTTTCTTTTTGTTTAAATGATGTGTACCTTATTGTTGTATTGCGTATGTTACCTTTTAAAATCTCCCATAAAGTATTTGGGTTTGCATCACTGTTGTTTTGCACGGTATATGTTATTTCATGTTTTATTTGGGTTTGATATTGTGTATCTAATAAAATGCTGTTATTCAGTTTAAAATAGCCTGGCCTACGTTCGGGTTGAATGTTGTTTAGTTTGAAAGCAACAAGGGAATGGTCAGTCATGAAACCAGGTTTGATGTAATAGTTATCGATTATATTACATAATGATTCTGATATAAGGAAGTAGTCTAGCCTGCAATATATAGTTGGTTTGGAGTTTGAACGCCATGTAAATTTGCACTCGGATGGATTTAATGTACGTCAAATATCTAACAAGTTACAATTTTCTATTATGCCATTCAACAATTTCCTATTCATCTGATGTGTATATAAATTGCCATTTTTCTTGTCTAATATTCGATTTATCACGGTATTAAAGTCACCGCCAATTATCATATTTTTATCTGAATTTTCGCTGATAAAGGTATGCAGTGTTTAGTAAAAATTTATTTCTTCTAAGTAAGGACCGTAACCAATAATTAATGTTATTTGTGTTTCGTTTAGTGTAATGTCAATGCTCGCTATTCTTCCAGTTAATATATCTTTAAAATTGCTGGTCTTTATATTTAAGTTATTTTTTAATAGAAATGTGATTCCTTGTTTGTTAGTGTGGTTTCCACTGAGATAAATATCACCATCCCATTCGTGTTTTAATGTTTCCATGACATTATCTGTTAAATGACTTTCTTGTTGTAAGTATATATTATATTTGTTTTCTTCCAACCTTTTGAACATTTAATACGTTTTTCTTTGTTGTTTAGCCCTTTTACATTAAGTGTACATATTTTAATACTTTAATAAAGAATATTTTATTATTATTTTAATAAAGAATGGGGTTATAATAAATGATGTGTACGTGCGTGCTTGTCCACTAAGATACTATCTCACAAAGATGAATTAACATATTCATGCTATAAAAATATGGATATGGGCTAACATGTACATTGAAAGAGTTAAAGACATCTTAATGTACTTAATCAAATACTTGATGAATAAATGACAACAAAACTACCAAACACGTTTTGTACATAGACATATGGTAAATAGAAAAACTAAGATGAGATGATTTTATCGCTTAACTATTTACTGGGGGTTGCCGATGTTAATGATATCATATTATATGTGGAAAGAATTAACATGATATTGTTCAAAGCAAATACTTAAAGTAAATTTTGGCAACAAGCATATTATAACCAATTTATACCTATATGTTTGTAATTATTTTTTTTAGTATATGTGAAAATTGATTTATTTCATACTTATTGTTGATGTTTTCTATTATTATTTATTGGTTAATTAATATAGGAGAATGAATAAGTCGTTTACCGGTTATTTATGTCCATGTATTTACACTTTTTTTATCCAACTCTTATTCCAAATCAAATTGTAAACATATTTTGTACCAGCGAAAAAAATGTATGTCTGAACGTTCACAAGGTCGAGGTCGTGTACATATCAAATACTAATGCGGCTGAATATATCTAACTATTTAAGTTTCTGTTTGGTTTCGTTTTAGAACTAGCCCTAATAGTATGTACAAGAGAAAATAGCCTTTCAGAGAGGATGGTTGGGTACATCTAAAACTACAAGAAAAACACATTCAAAATAACATTTTAATGAAGCAGAGTAAATGGATGTGGCTTGTTGTTTGTGTTGCAGACTGTGACAAACATCGCGCGCATCAACTCATGCATAACATAATTAGACACTTGTCGGCAAAATGTTGGATTTCTTGGTAAAAATTACCATTCTTATGATATGTATTTAAACTTTTAAATACATGCCGCACACAACGAGGTTTTCAAAGTTTTAGAAATAAGTTATACTTATATTATAACCATTCTGCAAAATCAAAATAGGTTTTCATGCATCGATTGCATGGAAACATGTGACTCATTTACATTGATATTGGCCATGTTTAAACTAGTCACACATGGATTAAGAAGCTATTCCAGCGTGTAAACTAAAATAAAATTCAGCATGTTGTCCAAATTGAAATTCAATTAAGAGTCAATCATTTTGTAAACAATTATCTTTACCATCACTCACCTGCCTCCAAATTTAATCCCAACTAGATATGCATGAAAGCCACCGACATAAAAACTTTTATTTAAATACCTCAATCCAAACTGTTTAGTTAGTCGCAAACGTTTTGTTTTAAGTTTTAGTACTCAAGGCATTTAACTAGTGGAAGTGAAGTATAAGTAAAATTCCATTATCGAGTATGCAACCGGAATCGTACTATCCAAATTCAGCATTTCAATGAAATATAATTAATGTACTTAAAGTTACAGGACTGATAGTCTATCATGCGTTATAAGTTTTGCATCGGAAAAACTAAATCATTTACTTGATACTTTTAAATACAGTTACAAAATTGTAATTGGTTAATATAAAAGTAAAACTTTCCCCACATCAAACACGGAATATAATCAACATACGATGTTCTTGGGCATGTGTAAGGTACATCGAAAACGTAGCAACATGTTTGAGGTACTTTGCAAACATAGGGATATTTCCAGCAAATTTAATTTCAAAAGTGACGGACTGATATGACAAGAAACCTCTCGGGTGCATCACAATTTAAACTCAATACAATTATGTACGTTTTGATTGCATATCGGGCGTGTCGTGCAATTCAAAATAATGTCATTTCAACGTCAACAATCAGAACATATATCCTGAAAATTTCTCTAGAGATCTATAATAATCTCGTCAATATATCCGACTTCTGGACTGTCCCTAAACCGTTGATATCGGCAAGCTATTAACGTTTTATCTACGTTTCTTCAAGATGAAAATTCATATGTAAAAAATACCACACGCAATGAGTGATAAAGAAATCCGCTTCTAGAAAAGAGCTGTTGTCCAAGTCATTTTTATAAACCTCTATATGTAGCGATGCATCGGCGGGTAGTTCATGTTTATGTTGTCCTCCATGGGGTCCCTAGTTCATCCGTATAAACCGACGCTCAAAACAAAATGACTTCGACACGTCAGTATAGGCAAAATAATGATTAATATGCATATGTTGGGTATACAAAAGCCTCGGTAATAATATATAAGCATAGCAATATGTTGAATCAACCTGTGTATAGAAACTTTGATTCATTTAGCTAAATGTTTACACTTATTCGTACTTACATATTTACTGAACATAATGTTTTATGTCTACTGCACGCATGTCACTTTTTGCATATATCATTTCTTTAACTTACAAGAATATTGCAAAAAGCTTGATTAACGACGATAACAAAACATGAAACTATTTTTCTAAGAAACACATTCCTACCACAATATACACATGTTGGAAATAACCTTTATATATGTGTATAAAGCAGTCGTTCGATCACATTACACTAAGCATGTTGTTCCACTGAAGGATAGTTTGCTAAAAGGATCCATACATTTCATCAACATGCAATATTCGAAGATGTTATTATGTTTACTTCTGTGTTGTAAATGTTTATACGCTCAAGAATGAATAAGATTGAATTATTCAACGCAAAAAGTGTTAAACTGTTCATCTAGAAAAAGAAAGCTGATAACCGATATTAACTAACCCATTACCATTTTAAATGGATAGACAATTTATATACGTATACATTACAGCTCGCTTCTACTTTGGTTTACGGATATTATGTTCATAATGCTCACTTGAAAGATCAGATTAAGTATATTCAACGCAAAGAAATTACATCCGGCGTCAATATGGTGCTATAACTCCAACGATTCATAATGGGTTTGTCGACTTTTTTGTTGGTCAGCGTGCATCAGCAAGGAACGAAATTCTAGTATTTTGCGTTGATGATTATTGGTTCCGAGTAAGATAAATTAGTGATAGCATGTTTTGCGAAATTACAATCGAAACAACGCCGCTCTGTAGTGCTTGTTAGAATACGATGCATCGAATCTTCCACGGAGAGCTAATTGCCATGAAAAAATCATTCTTTAAAAAAACACAAATTTTTAAAATTTCATTTATATTGAGACACTTACTTATAATAAATGTGTGTGGTTAAGGTAGTCAAACCTTGTGTAATGATTAAAATATTATTGAAAAAAAAACGTATCCATATTTCGTCAAAATGATATATATATCTGATTTCGATGTTGTGATTATTGAATATCTATAAAATATTGCACATAGGTTAGCTTGCTTGGTAAAACCGGAGATTGCTAATACACCAAACTTTAAAAACAGCAATCAAAGATAATGCGAGTACTAAAGAAATCATCTTAACGAGTTAACGTGGACAGCATTGACTGATTGTTTGGCTGATTTTGCTTTTTTTGCAAAAAGCGGACGAAATTGTGAATATGGTAACCTTAATAAGCTGTGACTGATTTGGTCCCTTTGGAAACCGTGATGGTAAATCAAGTTACTGTTAAAAGCTAGTGACTGAAATAGCACCTTTGCTCAGGCTGGTAAATATATTTAGCGATGAAAGTTAATGAAGATAATATGGCACTTTGGTCCAGACCCTTACCTTTATGCAATAATTGTTATCAACTGAAGTCGAAGTCAAAATTGTGTCCATCATCTTGCATATTTGTGAATGTTTTTACGACTTATCTTACATGCGAATAACCTTGTACCAATAACAACTTTTGCAGTCATCAATTTTAGAAGTGGTATGAGTGTCGACGGGACGACCGATTGACATTTCTTGAATAACCTCTGTCTGTTCATTACGGCTTAGAATCAGTTCGAATCTGTATGGCACATTTTTGTTACTGAAGGGCTCAGGTATTTAATTATTAGATTTATTGACTGTCATTTCTATCATCACTCTTTAAAATGCATATATCAATGTAAACATTGTAATGTAAGTAACCATTGCTCAGATTTAAGATTGATATTTAGGAAAGCATTGTTTATAAGTGTTTTGCTAAAGAAAGATGGTGTAACTAAGAAAAAAAGGATATTTAACACGTCACGTGTGTGTAAATTAGGCTGAAATTACGAAAGCCAACCGTTGCATTGCTTGTGCTTTTTCGGGGTTTTTCCAATTCTAGTCCAGATAGAAGTCAAGGTACCTGATATAATTTATGTCACTGGACATTTAACAAATATGTTTGTGATTTTCGACCGATTGATCCTACATTTGTCCTCGTTTAATTGGCAATCTGATTGTCGTAAGAATATACAAATATATGTATGTCATGTAGAGTGTAGTAATTGTCCGTACCAATGTAATGAACAATACACATTTCTTGATGATATACATATGATTGCATAGGTTTTAGTCAATGCATACCTAAAAGTTATTTTGGAAACTGTTTCATAGTTCCTCAATGTTCCTGAATGCTGGTGAAAGTTTGAAGCCTTAAAGTACCTTTGAGCAGTCATTCCCATTACCCTAGTTTCATCTACAACACACACGGATATATAGCAATCGATTGACAACATATATTTTGAAAATCTGCATATAAGGTAAAAGTTCAAGCACGTGTATAACAAAAGTCAATCTCTTTCTTTACACGTTTTATACATTTCCTCGTTTTGATTTGGCGACAATATGGATCTTTATTATTGCTCACTAACAAATAAATTATTAAACACAAAACGAAACCGACACAACGAAACCAGGCACAACACATAAACGACAATCGTTAAATGCTGTACCATTATTACTGCTTTGCGTTCTGTGCATTTGATCCTTTTGAGTCGTATATTCAACTTTTTTTTCAAAACTAAACAAATTACATTTTTTTTATAAAACGCGTAACATAATATTTAAGAAAATTAATATATACCGAAGACGAAGGATATCCTATGGTATGCTCTGGGCACATGTTCGTGTGAGTTACCAGAACTTGTTCGATTTGTGTTTCTTAAAATCACTTTTGTCCTGCAATGTGTTCTTCATTTGTTATTTTAACCCATAAATTGTGTTGTATCAACTAAAAAGAGCCAGTACGCGAAAGAAATGTCCTTAAGAAATATAAGTATGTAATTTTATCAATAAATCACAAATCTATATTAACACATTCTTTTAATTAAAACTGGTTTGCGTTTTTTCTTTAAAAGTAAAACCTTTGCAAATATAAAGTCCAATTCCTATGCAGTTGTCGCCCACTTTCAATCTGCCTCTTTAATTTATGGACGAATTCAGATCAGGTGTTATACATAGCTATATTCAATTATGCAATTTTTGTATTTAAGGCTCTTGTGATCGATAGAATTTATTAAAATTTAACGTTCCATATTTTTATTTCTTTTCTTAAATTCATATTTTCTTTAGCATTTCACATAGCACAAATCTGTAAACACGCGTTTAGTTTCAATATGGTTGCCGTTAGGGACCAGATATGCAATTGAATCAGCCGTTTATTGCGATAAAAATCGCTACGACGACTGTTTCCACTCGTTAATTTAATTTCTCATTTCCTCCGAGGTTTGCATCGTCTTTCTTTAAATAAATATATGGGAAGCTGTCCCAATTAGCACTTTTGATCGATTGTGCGTCTAAATTGGTTAAAAGGTGGGACCCTTCATTACAAGCATTGAATATACGCTTTTCAATTTAATTGTATTTTGACAAAGAAGTTGTTGTAGATCTGTTGTCATGAAGAACTTTTTAATTTTGACGTAGTTAAATCAAATCGTATTTTATTGTATGTAATAGAAAATATTCCAATATGAGCGCGCGATGATTAAGACGGACAAATCATTTGAACTATTTCAATAAGTAACGATATTAGAGTGATTATAAGATTGAAATTAACATGCACTAAGTTTCATTGTTAATAATATGTTATACATACGTTTAATGACAACCTTAAATTGTGAACCAGCAATAAGTGTAACTGGGTTTATGTTTACCGTGTGTGTTTGTCTATAAAAGTCGCCCACATTTCATAATTCAATTTTAAAGCTTTCAAAGTGGTGACACTGGCTATATGTACCATGTCATTTCTTAAAACTATTTCCTGCTAACAACGAGAGATAGTGGGGAAAAAAATTGTAATTTCTTGGAAAAGCTTAATGATTCATTAGACTGTTTTTTTTATTACGTTTGCATTTGGAATGGTGCGTCCATTTGAAAATAATTAGCAACAGAATGAAAAGCTGCGATTTAATTCCATAAATTGTTTTCGCTAAGTTTGTAGTTTATTATATTATAACTAATTCACACTTAAAAAAGGCAATGTTCGTGCCACAACAACGCTAGACAATTATTTCTTTCAATTTGATGTTTGGTAAATTAATCCCTTGGAATATGAATTCAACGATTACGTGATGCAGTTTATGGAACACTGTTTGATTTGATAAATATGGTTAGGAAACGACAATCTATCAACATGATCTTATCCATCGTTCTCTTTAATTTAATAGAGCGCTGTTAATGTATTTTTTGTGTCAGGTAAGCATGAGGATATAATGCATGTTTATTCCCGAAAAACGCACATCTTGTCTGACACACACGACGCATGTTTTCGCATCGATTATTTGTTATGAAAAAAAAAGAAAATACAATTTTATCTTTTGTTGATTGTGCGAATATGCACCGATAATTTAATATCCACCTTTCAGAATTGAGCAAACTACCATCATTAATACGAACTTAGCGGTGGTAGATCGTTCTTGTTCGAGCCGCCATGAAACTTACTCAAATTAGAAACACATGCGCATGATAAAGTTGCATTATTTGAAATATGGCAAAGAAGAACAAACTGTTTTGACATTTTAATGCAGGTTTGCATTTTACAAGAGTGTGTGCTCCTTCTTTAATTCTTCGAAGACAAGTTCGAAAGTCATGCACAACACCAGGAATCACAGAATATTATATCTAAGAAATACCAATGGAACACATAACACGTACCGAATGCAAATTCATATACTGCGTATCGGTTCTAAAAAAGTTAACCTTTTGTGTAATACTCGAGGTATATATTACCCTGGTGAATTAATTAAACTGAATTTATAGACGTTGATAATGTTGGCAATGTTTAAACAAATACACAATAAATCTTGTGGGAAATAACCCCTCACACGGAGGTTAAATCCACCGAAGCCATATGAAATAACCGATTATTGCAAAACTAATAATTTCGAATATTTAACGATCGGAAACAGCTGCCAAACTTGTGTTATAACAAGTTTATAAAAACACGTCATTCTAAATAGTCATTAAAAATAGTTCAGAATAAATATTAAATCATGGCATTTCTCTGTCATAAGCGGCGTTCGTAACATTTTATTAGCCTACTAATAAACCTAAAACAAACAAAAAACTAACACAATTATGTGTAATCATAATATCGGCCTGGAATAAACATGACCTTCTTTCAAATGAAAACCGGAAATCATGAGAAAAATCGTCGTAATAGTAATTAACAAACAATACATACATTGAAACTTCTAAAAACAAAAAAGAAACGACATTGACTGTCAAGCAACTTTTTAGGGGTTTTTGTCAAATGTACGATACATTGAGGAGGGCCGATACTATGAGAATAAGACCTATAGCATTACAGATGTAAAGCGAATTGTAATCGTAATGTTTATATATATAATCTTGATGAAATTATTTGCAGTCATAGACACTCACGTAAACTTGGTTCATTGGGCAACACGTGGACTTTTAATTTGCAAATCATTTATTTGATTGACTCTTTTAGTTATGTGCATCTTTCTAAAATACGTCACAATCAATTTACTTGTTCTAGCTTTTAAATATTTCCGTTATCATGTCATAATTTCCGTAGGCCTTCTTGTTATGACCATAATTTTGTTTAAAATAAATGTTTGTGTAGGCCAGGGCGTATTGATTCAACGAAAACGTATCATCACACAAACAATACTTGCTTATTTGTTTTTAGGGAATATTGTATGAATGCCGTTTTTTGGATGCAGTTGATCCACTCTTCCTATTCAAGAGTAGGCATTAGATATCAACGTATGTTTGTTTACAGCATTGCTTGAGAAAAGATATTTTTATATCATGTTAACATGTTGTTTTATTTAATATCTTAGCCCATATGCCTTATGTCTTTTTTTCAAAACCAAAGTTATTCGTGAAACCCTAGGAAAATCGTATTCCTAATGTATGACTGATTCTAATGTAAACAATGCGACCCAAATGATAAAAGCGGATTCATAAGAATTAAACAAATATTGAGAAAAAAGACCTAGAGTGTATTTACAGAGATTTGCTGATCAATTGTTCTTATTTTTTGAATATGTCATTTAAAATATTTACTATCAAAATAAGGGCACACTTCAGATTGACACTTCTGAACTGATTATTTAGAGAAGTAAACTATCTCGCCAAGAAAAGCCTCGGCAATAACTTAACGTAGGTTTTCTGAAGTCTAAAAATATTCTTTACTTTACCGTGCTGTTGTGTAAATAGACATGTTTGTACTGGTAAAATAACCAGAAGTAAAACTAGTTTGAAGATAAAACTTATAAACTTAACGTTTTTAGATATGAATTTACATGTAACAGGGGTTTTTCAGCACTGTCTGCGCTTTCGGAAAACGGAGGCACTCCCAAAGCAAACGGACCCGATCCCAAACCGAAGTTATAAAAAAAAATCCCAATTTCCAAAAAAAAAAATATTTTTTTTTCAGAACGCTGTGTCTTATAATTTGTGTGACTAACCAGTGTTTGTTGTGGTAAAAATATCTGCTATAAGGTTTTGACTGTTCAGTTCTTTTCTCAGAGTGTAACTGTAACTAAAAAACAAAACGTTGAACATGCCCAATATTGCATCTGTTTATATAAAGAAGACAAAATAACAAATAAAAACAAATTTATTTGTTAAACCACTGATTTATTTAAGCATGATAAATTCACAATTTTTTCCCAAATGAGCCGTTTAATCGAATCATAAATTCCCACAATGGCCGATTTTGTCGATAAAAAATTCCCAATTTGGTCAGACTCCTTTTCCCAAAATAGGCAGAAAAACCCCTGCTGTAAAAAGAAGCCATATGAAACAAATGTTCCTTTTTGCACAGAACAAAAATAATACAAGTAATACATTGCATGTTATTAATTAAATATTTGTGTCCCCATCTTCAGAATCCATGTGTACACAATTCTTCTCCTTTTTGTACGGTGATTAGGTCTCGTAGTAACCGTCGGAGAATGTGTTTGCCACACAGAAACACAATAATTTTTAACAGCAACTTTTATCTACAAGAAACGCCATCATAAACAAGTTTAGTTTATGACTATAGTTATAGTTTGCTTAATGTGTGTCTAAAATATTAGGTAGAATGTGAATCCATTATATTTATATTCAGACTTTAACAAAACATCAATGAAAGTTGAGGTGAAGTATAATTTTATTTACATAACCTTTTACTGAAAAGGGAGTGCGCAGTATTTCATTTAAACTGTTATATATTATGTGACAAACTGTTTATTGATTTTAAACAAATATTTATCCTAGAGGTGCCTCATATTTAAACATCATATTAAATTACAAACATAATACAAGTAGAAGATGTTTGAAGTTCACTTGCAATCTTGTTTGCTATATACGGGCAGTCATTCGTTTAGGTGTATTCCTGATGACGTCGTTGATTCGGTAGACTTTTCTTTTTCAGCGACCATAATTGCGACCTAGGTTTATAACGAACACTTATGTAGATGCATTGGAAATAAGCATTCATTTCTATTTGGAGCACTTCACAAGCTAGTGAAAACGCTATATATAGCAGATGTATCTTGAAGTGTGCACAACTTGATGATATTCACAATCTATACTATTCAATATATTAAGACAAAACAATGTTGAAATAATTGGGCCGTGAAAAAGCTTTATTCAAAAGATGTGCAGCATATGTTTTTATGATGTAAACGAGCACTCAGATTGATGTTTTAAAATGGACTAAGACAACCATTTGTAACTACTAATGTAACCACAACATGAAAGAAACGACTCTTCTTTTTTAGGTTTCCCTTCCATGCGATACCTAGTAAACTGCCCGTCCTATGTCCAGCCAGATGGAATGATTTCTAGAAATATCTGTACCTCCACTAATCTTACAAGGTACATTTGTCAACAATACAGCAGTTTCAAATCATCTACTTATTATCAACTAGATCAGAACCTTCTCTTGAGTCTACCATTTGTTATGTCTAGATTGGGATTTACGCAACTTGACTACTGCTGGAAAGGTGGAAATCCGTATATATATTGTATACTTATATAACGTCACAAATAATCCCAACAGTACGGAAAAGAAAGTCATTGTTGAATATATTATTTTTAAACTATATTGTATGTAAATGTATTTTTAACAACATCTTAGTTAGACTAAACTACGCAACTAAGCAACGAATTATGAACGGACCCGTGAACATACTTTCCATACAAATACAATTTATTCATTATGATCAGGAATACAAACTTAAATTATGTGTTTTACTATGCTCTGTGAAAGAAAATAGATAAAAAATAGTGTGTATTTATTATAATCACAAATCAGTGAATAAAGAGACTAGAGGACACTTACATTCGATACACTGACCTTTTCGTTAAAAGTTTGTTCTATATAAAAACACGGCTTAAAATTTGCATACAATAGTAGCGATTCTATTTTTTTTTCTAAAAAGTCATTAAATACACGACAAACGTATTGATTTTCTATCGCAATTTCTATTCAACCAAATTAAAGAATCTGCCAAATAAGCTGTAACTGCTCAATATATGGGCATGCTCAAGATAATTCTGACTGTATCTTCATATTTCAAACGGCAATTTTAAATAGCTCGCTTAAATGTTTTACCTCGTTGAGTGTGCGCAATGTCTGTGTTATTTTTACTACGTTTCAAAAGTAATTCAACATTCGAGCCTTAAGATGTGTATGGGTTATTGAGAGGGAGGTGGGGGTCGGGCGGCGAAAATCTGGTTGTTTTCTGTAAGTACATTTGGTGTTCGTGACCAATATTAATGACATTTTGTATAGAGAAAGAATGCATGGAGACTTGGTCTGAGATTACATGTAAGCGTTATCTAGACAAGTTAAAGGCCACTAGTACTAAAACATAAAAACAATTGTTTGCGACTAAACAATATGAGTTTGGATTTAGGTGTTAAAATTAAATTTTGAATATCGGTAAATAATATGTTGAATGTGTTTTTCTTGTATGTTCAGATGTATCTTACCATCCACTCAGTGAGGTTGGTTTCTCTCTTTCGTACTAGGAAGGCCAGTTCTAAAACGAATCTAAAATAAACTAAAACGAAACGAAAATAGATATATCCAGCCGCACAAGTATTTAACCTGTAAAGCGATATGACAACATTATGTATTACAATACGAAAATGAAATAACATGTAATGAGTTATATACATGTATTAATATTAATAAATGTCGTGAATATAGTGTATAGTGTTATAATTTAATAAAATGCCTTGAAGTATATTCGTTAGGTTTACGACCTTTATTCCCGTCTTTTGGTTATACGCCACCGTTTCCACAATTTACTTTAAGGATGAGTTGTCATTTATAAATATCTAAACAGTTCCCTAGAGACAAGAAATGTGAGATTAAATAAAAAATTACTGGTGTGACTAACTTCTCAATTTAGACCCAGCCGAACAATACTCATTACTGTATATTGGGAAATACTGTGTACATAAGAAACAAGGCAACATTACCCCGGGAGATATAAACACATCATCATATATCACTGTTTAAGCGTGTCGATTAATCATTCTTAAATTATAGGATTCATAATTATATATCAGTGAAAGAAGATTTGAAAATAAGTCAGAATACAGTCAATAGTAAAAGAAAGGAACGCACATTATAAACCTTGAGAAATTGACGAAATATTGTCATGCACTGATAAATTGTTCTAAAATCGAATAACACAACGTTATAATATTGTATATTGGTTTAAGTTTTAAAATTTAAATATACCGTTTTTTATTAAATCAACAGCGTCAATTACATAATTTAATATAGACAGCATATATTTTGGTAAAGACATCATTCTTACCATTCCAATCGTACGTGTTTAATACATCTGTTGACAGTCTTGCTGTGTAGAACCTACTCCTAACATTGTATAATTTCTAAAACGTCTAGGCTAGGTCGTCTATCATTCACGCATTAAAACAGAAGAGTAAACAACGAGCACTCTTAGTGCTCATGGAGGTCAAAACCAAGGAAAAGACACATACTATTTTTCGCGATTGAACTCTAATGAGGACATGTCAAACGATATTAAAAAAATCTTATTTGGCAGCACGTTTCTCGTGTTCGATTCGACACGCAAGTGTCTTGTGTCTGTGTCCAAGACACAAACTTTTTTGTGTCAAGCGTTGAGCAAATGCTTTAAATATGCTGATTACTGTAACATTTGCTATTCCGATTTTCCTGCTTCCATTATGGCATCATAGCGTTGTCTGTTCGACATGGAACGATAAGTACATAAATGTATACATTCGTTAAATTTCGCTGATAAACAAACAACACACTTGCGTTTGTGATGTTAACGATTCAGCTTTTGTTTTTGATATGGGGTCACATTTTGATTTGTCTAGTATGACCGACAAGAAATCAATTTGTATTGTGTTTTGGTTTAATTGGCAGTGTTCATAAATACACAGATAATACTCGGCCACTTGTATACTCTGAGCTTTGGAAAAAAAACACAGCATTGATCAAATATAGACGAATCAACTGAATTGCCAGTGTCTCCAAACACTAATTATGTTTATGCTGGATGTTATGATATACTGTTGTGTTAACTTTAATACAGTATACATATCCTGATATTTTTGTACATAATTGAATAATGTATTAAACACGTTTATTTTTTATTTAGACGTCATCTCCGTAAATTCACTTTTTGAAAAGAACACTTCTGCGATAATCCAAATTTGATAAAATGGGGTTATAGTTTATGAAACAAATGCATGGTATAATTTATCTCGTATAACATGTTTAATTATTCGTATAATATAACATAATCATGTTCTTGTGAATCTGGATTGGTATGTTTGTACATGATTCATACTTACACCATCAAAGTTATTTCTTATATGATTATTTTTATTTTTATAGAAATAAACCACACTAAAGTGTACACTCAGCAGATTATAAAAGGGAGTTAATTGTTAATTTAATTAAACACATCCATTGACTACCTAATGCATTCACTTATTGAATGTCCGGTTCAAGCACTTCACTTCCGGGTTCAGTCACTGTTTCCGGCGTATGCGAGTTTTGTTGGTGGTTACCATACCGTACAGGAGGCGTTTCATCCGGCTACACCGGCTCCGCAAAACCAACGCACACTACCAACCTAAATAAAATACAATTTAGTTATTAAAAAATGTAGCAGTTATTCAACCTTTGGCGTGGAAAGAACTTATAAATTTGAAAATAAAATCACGCGAAATATTGTGCATATAATGCAAGTATACGTTAGTTAATCATCACGTGAGGTGTAATGAAATCAAATAGATACACGTGCTTTACAGACACTTATCAATCATACGTAAAGGTTCACCACTTTAACAAATACACCGATATTGTTTCAAAAATAAGCTTTTATCATAACAAGTCATTCTAACACACGTCAACATGAGACACATTAAAACGTGAAACACATTACCCGAGGGTGTCATTTGGGTATGAATAGTTGCACTTCCGTTTAAAGACTTCTTTATTCAAATCCTCACACACGTAACAAAATCGATTGCCGCCAGTTTGTTTATCAAAGCATTGATATATAAACAGCACACTTCTCATTCATTTTAGTGATATAAACACGAATATAACTCAGGATATCTGAAATTGAAATGGTTTGGAAAATCAATGTGTATTAAAATGCCTTTTAATGAATTAAATCTGAAAGTATTTTCATCGTTTTTTTCTTTTCTCCTTATATGTATTTTTAAATGTTTGAACAATACATTTGTAACATTATATTTGGTTATTTTAATGCACTGCCTGTGCATTAAGTCAAGCAGCTAAAATCACATACTTTCAAATTAAATAAATCAATAACATAGTGTACGTTACAAAGGGTATAACACAAATGTTTTGTGCTTTTTAATGTATTTGATTTGTCTTCAAAAGGCTAACGTGGCTTGGCAAGCCTCGCCGTGTAAACTTTAACTGATCTAATACAATCAAGTTAACATATACACTTTCCGAATGCTCTCTATTTTTTCGAGTACACTTATCGATCGATGCATTCTTTGTTGTATCGTATAATATTGCACATATATACAACGATTGGATTAAAAGGCATCTACATGTTCCATAGCTGATGCTAGTGTTTGGTTATAAAATGTCAAACTTACTATCACTATATTGTCCTGTCGTTCAATGTTTAATCTACCAGGATCGCTATTAATGAAAATGCCAATTGAAATGTCAGTACTTCAAGACTGCAAAATTCACCAGAAAGGTTCAGATGAATTTAGTTGCAAAGATTTTAGATGTAAACGAGTGCAACCATTTGGGTAATCATACATTGTGGAAATATGTGTGCAATTGAAACAAAAGAATCAGTGTTGAGCTTGACAAATGCAGTGAGAAAAAATAATGTACAATTTAAGCTATCGATCAAAATGGCAAGTATATAAACACACAACGATCTAAAAATATAAAAAGTCACTTTACATTTACAATACATAACTGTTACAAACATATTTCCTAATCAAATAAGAAATCACATCAATTCAATCTGGTGATAGGTGCATGCATTGTATTTCTTACTCGGACCATTACGCAAAGAACACTCTAAAGACACATACAGTCAACATGGTCATAGACAAACCATGTACATGTGTATATATAATCCGTTCTTTATCTTGTGGAAGTCTAACATTTAATTTCTTGTACAATTAAGTATGAATAGCACATTCATCAAAACACAATTTAATACAACCATATAAAACGGACACGATAATATAGATAACCATTATCATCAAATATTATTTCGAACCGGGTTCTGATTGCCTTAGGTATGCTCCGAACACGTCTATTAAAGGCATTACAACTTCAAAAATCCACTAATTTGTCTTCACCGTTTCTCTAGAGATCATATATTCTCAACTCAATATCTCCGACTACTTGGGAACTCTTGGGAAATCTTCACGTCATTTAAACGCATGCATTGAGATTTTGGTTACTATATTTCGACATAATATATGCTACGAACAACGCATACGATGACACTAATGTTTAACAACGTCAATATGGTACCTGCTATATATCACTACGTTAATACAATTCTTGATTGTTTTTAATCTTATTACACTTTTATTTCCCCTAAGGCCCCTTCAAATTGATTCGTTGGTCTACGGATTTTTTTAAAAAAAAGTTGAAGCGGCTAGCGAAAATTTTTTTTTTCTTTTGCAAAACAGGAAAATTCTCGAGCGATCGAAGAGTGAAGAATAACAAAATCACATTTCGATAGAAAAATATTACAGTATCAAGAGATACAGGTTTAAACAGCTGTATTTTACATTCAAATAAATTTTTATACAATAAATATATATCGACGTCATATTTTTAGGAGTATGTTGCATATGACCAATGACCACGAAATATACATGTAACCATATAATTGAAGTGAGGGACACATGTCTACCTACTGCTGTTTATATTTGTTTGAAGTTTTAAACAGTGAAAGCTGTGAAAAGGTCTACCATGTTGCAAGCTGTGAAAAGGTATACCATGTTGCAATAGAATTTAAAGAGGAATAATCATCAAAATGATAATGACAGACAGTCGGACAAAGGCCATGCATATAATCCATTGTCGCTACCTTTTTTTTAAAAGAGGCATATCGATTGTTAGTACGGTATTGTATTTTTCTGAAATAAATTTATACATTACAAAGAACTTATTTGATGTTTGTGAAATACACGGACATAGCTGTTAAACATGTTCTGTCAACCATATATTTTAAAAGTTATAAAACATTGTCCCTGTTAAACTTTTAGAACCAGCATTTAATGATTTAATGTTTATTGCTTGTTCACTTAAAATTTTGTTATATGAAAAATGTGCCTACATGTAGGGAAATACCGTCCATATGCCTATTTAATGAAGACAAAGTATAAAAAAATCTTACGTCATGTTTCCCGATGTTGTTTGAAATTGAACATGCTTCAACGGTATCTGCTAATAGTTACATGTTCGAACGTAAATGAACACAATCAAATAAGTCGCAGAACGTAGAAGATAGTTTTATATTTTTAAGAGTTGGCTGCAGCAGCTTTTCGCCGCAATTTGATAAAACTGTCACGACAGCGAAACATGTACTGCTCGCACAGGAAGCAATTTTTTTCTAGTCTCGATCGAATTTTTAGCGTCTGTACTTATCGATTAAAAAGGTTACGAAACACTATATTTGGCATTCGTATTCAGCGTCAAAATCGTTTCTGCTAGATCGCGTTTTTTTTGTTGTTAATTTTTCACAAATTTAAGAAAACAACATGCGCTATGGTTACAGAAGGACACAAAAATGAGTGCGAGCGATAAAAAAAAGAATAGTTTTTTTTCCATTAAAAAAAATAGGTGCGGCAAATCCGACGACCAACAGATCAATTTGGAGTGGCCTTATTCATGTCAAAACCATTTAGACTAGCCATTAAAATGTAAAGATGGAGGAACCCGTCGCGCGCCCGCTGGCCACAACAAATAGGCATCAGGACTGTATGGATAGTAACGGTAATGAAATACCAAAAAGCAGATAAACGTCAGGTATTTGCAGCATACGTCTCGATGCCTTTGTTGAGTTGATCACTTCTTTGTTAAAATCATTACGCTAAAATCGACATCTGTTTTCTTCTCGTATGCACATTCTTATGAATAAATCCAGCATCTCCCAAGTAGTAAATACAAGCTTAAGCAGATCATTGAATCAGGAGCATATGCGAATTGACATTTTATAAAAGTCGGATCAATAGATGATAAAAAAACAATCAGTAATAGTAATGCAGGCTTTTACATAATTTCTTGATAAAAGATGACAAATTGCAGAGTAAAAATACAAGCCAGTAAGAAGCTTTATGAAATAATTGCCTTTATCGTTAATCAAAAATACAGAATTGTTAAAGCTTTCTCAACATATATTACTATATAACAAACGATACAGGCTAAGGGGACGACAATCTAAATAACAGAAAAAAATACAAACAAAAACACTTCAAATAAATAAATTACGAAAACTCTACAGATATGCGCTCTACTAAACGAAACAGTTACAAACATACCTTGCAAATGCTTATCATGTATACGTGAATAAACGTCTTTTTGATTACACACGAGTTATATCCTGTCATGGTGGCTATACCACTTAGATATAAACATAAAGGAGGACCCAACATATACAAGAGGATCCCCACTATATATCTGATCCTATCAAACGGATCTGGAATTGATAAAAAGAAATTCGATTAACAAGTGCACACAATCAAAAGACAAAATTTATATCTATCGGACAGACTTCTCATTTCGCAACATTAAATCACAAATTGTGCGAAAATACTATACAGAACAACGAACGATTAATACGAGCACCCATCAAATATGTTATGTCAGCATTATTAAATAATGCATATATATATATATATATATATATATATATATATATATATATATATATATATATTTATATTTATATACTTACTAATGCTATTAAATGGCACGTATGTTATAACCAAACCAAACATAACCCATTACACACGTTACATTATTGTGTATATGTTATGTAAGAGTATTAAAATTACAGGTAGACCTTACTTTAGTAAACGGATATTACGTACAATATTGTCAGTCGGTCAATCATAATAAGCATATTTGTTGCGAAAACGAGGAACAATACATTTAAAACAACGTCAATAAGGTACTATACATCCCACGAACAATAATTAGGAAGGTGACTTCTGCGTGCAGCAGTCACCAAAATACGAATTTCTAGCAGATTTGGTTTCGAGTAAGATCTTTTTATTTGCCACGATTTATGGAATTTCAATAGAAATACAACGCCTTTTTTGAAGCGTAGTTCGTTTTAGAAAATGATGCAGCGTATTTTTCATGAACGTATCGCAATGTATAGTTATTTCTTGATAAAAGCACCGATGTTTGATGGCTTGTTGCACGTAAAATACATAAGGGATATTAATAATTGACAAATATATTTAAAATAGGCAATCATAACTATTCGAACATATGTTTCACAATTACAAAAATAATTATTCATTCTAACTATCCCCCTTTAAAATAAAAAATAATATAACATAACCTTTTAACTTAATGACAACTTACTGAAATACGAGACCTATATAACACGTATCCAATATTATAAGAAACATAAAAAGGCAACTTACACTACGAAACCAGGAACAAAACACGTATGTTTGTACGACCATTTTATTAAATAGCAATATACATCAAAATTGAATTAAGTACGTTATTACATGTTATGGCATTCATCTCTGTAAACATACTTATTTGTTTGCATGTCACATTGCAGCTTATCAAAAAGCCATAGTTATTCATTTGCTTTATACAAATTGTGTAAGGAACAGAATGGCAAGTCATTTTCGTAGATGAAGGACATGATGCTAAATGTACCAGGGTACAAGTGTGATTCGTATGCCAACCTGTCTCATGGGAAGGTTTCAGAAGCTAGTTTTACAAGCAATTTGCAATTTTGATGTATTTGTATTGACACACAGTGGAGGTGCACATACGTCCATTATTTATTCGCAAATAGTTTCACTGCCCATGATGTCCCTTAAAAAGTTCAAGACGAATATCAGGCCAGTAATCACTAAGATGTCAGAATATAATGTATTATATCCAGAACATGCAGGCTTTGACTGGTGTATGGGCTTAGTGTTGCAATCACTGTCTTTAAATAATATGTATATATAATTCAATTATCAGTGTCCATGCGTAACGGTTTTCAGTTATATAGCGTAAATAAACGTAACGTTGTGAGGGACATGTGGGCAAACCTCTTTCAACCTTTAAACACGAATAAAACACTTTTTAAATTGTTTTCGCTATGCGATGTATTCGTGCGCGTTTTTCAAAACATTCTATTTATATTAACTTTGTGTACATGTATCGAGTTTAAAACAATCTCTGTTTTCGAGATGTGTTGATTGTATATCTTCAAGAGCTTTACAATAAAGGGCTCATCGCATGTTCGTGGCATTAATATGTATTGAGTTTCACTCGTTGATTGTCTTACGTCTTATTTAAATAAATTATATCACAATCAAATCGTGCGATGCAACCCATGCAATATTACAAGTCAAGTAAATTTACATATTTATATTTATTATTGTTACAAATGCTGCTTTTTTGCACAGATTTTAGTGCCCATGAACTATTATCAACATTTATTTTTATGCAGAATAATGTTTATTCCGCATACATTATACTAAACCGTTGAATTCAACAAAAACAATGCAAGAGCATTAAATATATTTTTAAATATATTTTACAATAAATAAAATACAGGAATAATATCTTACAAGCATTAAACCGTTAATAAGCATACACTTTAACCCTTTTGCAGATTATTAATTATCACCCAGATTCAATATCATCGCCGGTGATACAGACCACAGATACATTATCCTTAATGCATCGCGTATGGTCATAATATTAAATTGACATAATGTAACTTCGTGTTCAAGCATGACATGAAAATGCAACAAAACAATAAAACCAAGCACTCTATCCACTATGCATTTCGTTAAGGTTGTATAATATTTAATGGAACCAATATATATGTAAAACTTATCTCAAATAAATCATCATTTAATAGCGGATAAGTGAGATCATACAATTATATGAATGCTATGCTACACTCGCTAAGTAAAATGGACGGAAGCTTTTTTCTACCAAACCAAAGAATGAATTAAGCTCTAGTGTTATTCAATCGTTTTGTATTTATCACTACCTCTTCCTATCTGTCTCAAGTATCAAGGTTTCCAAAATAAGAAGGACATTCTGTCTACAAAATCAACATTTACTATTGTCATTGTTGGCTCTTAGCTTTTCACTATCCAAACAATTTTCTTTCCGAGTAATTGTCATTAGAGACTAGATATTCAACTTACAAAGTCGTTAATTGCAATTTGATTCGCTACAACGTCCGCTTTCTCTTATAAATTGTGAATGCTATTTGTCCTGTCTCAGGATGTTCTCGTCTGTTTGTGTACGTTAACACATAGATCCGTCCGACCTAAAAACTTTGATCGATCGTGGGCTCACATTGCAGAGAAAATAATCAAGATAGGGACGAAAGGACGAAAAAGTATTCAACATCTTTGACATGTTTTTCTTTGTAATTATTGATGCAGTTGTTTTAATAGGTTTGTTGTCAGTGCGCAACTATTGCTTGATATCAAAGTTGAATTTACTGGAGAATATATCTTAATTTGTACTGTCATTGTAAATATATGAGGTATCACTGAGCAATTATTTAGACGGTTAAGACATTTCATAAATGTACTTTAGATCAGTAACTCGATAATGAGACTTAAATATATACAAATACACTTGTTAGTCATTATGTTCTACCTAAGTTGAAGGACGCACTCAGATTTCCAGCCTTAACTGAATCTAATTGTTTCTATGTCTTCCCAATTGTCTCGTGTTTATTAAAGTGACGCCGGATTCACTTTATAATAAAACTAAAAAGATTTTAAGTCGTTTGCACAAAAATATGTACCATGTCATGAATGAACACTCTTTCAAGTGCACCGCGAGAGTTAATGGACACAACCATATTTTTTCATTAGACCCTACTTGGCATTATGCTTGCATTAAGATTAATGCTTCCATGATAATATAATTAGCTACTATGCTTGGATTAACTCCTGATAATTGTGTCTCAAGGTGTTTAGTTGATTATTTAAATGCCTAATTCACATCTCACAAAATGGGCACTTTTAACAGCATTTTTTTGCAAAATAATTGTTTCCTGCTATTTGATTTCGCTTACAATATCGATTCTAACATAAAATTGAAAAAAACTGGTGTTGTTAATGGAACAGCATGTCGTTTTTTTAATACGCTGAGGAATCGATAATCTACCAATGAGGTCTTATCTAGAATTGTTCTCAATCTAACAACTGCACTAAAAAATCTTGTTTTGTGATCATTAAATTGTGCATCAAGCAAGAGAAGACAAAATTAAATATACTCTATATATATATCGAATGTTGTTCCGTAGGAACCTCTCCGGAAGCAGACGAATAAATCGCCGTTAGTTGCGCAACCAATATTGACAGATATCGAACCTTCTATACAAGTCCAATATATCCTAACATATAAGTGACGGCACTGCTTTTCCTTGTCTTGGACTGTTGAACTCGAACAAGTATGTCTGACGGAACGGACGTAACATCTGTCTGTGCCGCGGTGTGATAGTGTATCCATTAGCAATGAACGGACTTTCTGTGTTGAAGTGATTTATCGGCCGTTCTCCACCGTATAGTCTTATAGACATATGTTAGGATGAATGAATTATTTGAAAACCATTCAAGGCTACTGGTCTTAATGGTTTAAATTATTTTCGCTTGTCTCTTTCATTGTCATGGAACAGACTCGAGAATAGTGCACATTTACCATGTTTACATTTTTCCACGCGTTTGGTGTGTGCGCACTTTTTCTCTTAAGCAGCGATATTGTTACTTTGCGTCGCACTATATTGACGCTACAGTGTAATGTTTACATAGAATGCCGACATACTACACTTCGAAAATACATTGCAATTTGATGTTTAGATGACAAACCATCCAAATGCGTTGCATGTTGTGCCAAACAACACGAAATTCAACCGAATGCCACATTCACTTAAGAAGTAAACCAAGGAAGAGAATTATGAACATTTCATTCTTACTCGACTAATAAATCCATCCTTAAATTCAATTGACTGTGCAACCTTCTTTATCGTAATAAAGAACACTCTGAACAAATACTAAAGCAGCAGTTATAAATGTTAACACACGCGACTACATGGCTTGAACGCAATTACATTTGTTAATGCTAATAACGTCAAATTCATATTTACTATCAAACTGTCTTAAGAAATCCAAAGTCTACGGCTGAAAGATTACACTTGTTTTCCTAAAAATCTCGGATTAGATATATCGCCGTGCAAACAGTAAATATGAGATTAAATGGCATCAAACATCATTTTGACGATAAGACGCAATGACATTTAAGAGAGGCTGGATTGCAAGTATTTGTCTTAATGGATATTTGAGAATAGCTGAGTTGATACTGTGCTTTATATGAAATTATAATGATGCCAGGTTCCAATTCGAAACTGAAAGTGACGATCACATCTATATAAAAGTCGTCATACTTACCAGCCGCCCCCGGGTTGTGGTTATTGTCTGGTGCCTGTTTTGATAAACTGCATTACATACCATATCACGTTTGAGGAATTTTAAATTGTATTTTTTTTAATTCACTAAAATATGGTATGCAGTTTGTTTCCTTCCGTAATATCATTTATAAACATCGAAACGTTCTAAAATTAACAAAATTGACCTAAATAAAATGATATACGACTGAACAATTAGGTTTTCTTAAAATATAATACATCATTAAATGTGGATGATATACATATTGTAAACGCGGGTACTTTCACTCAGTAGACTCTTTCCCTTGTTTTAAAAACCTGGGTAAATCAATTTGCGTGTTATAGCTTTCAACAATTTGCTTAAAACTTGTAGTATTTGGAGATATTTGATTACAATTAAATAATCACGAGTTCATTCAACTATTTTTTGTATCCCAACGTTGTTTTTTTTACTATTAATATGAAGCTTAGAGTACGCATAATCCAAAAAAAGGTCAATTCGCTAACTATATAACGAAAACATAGAAACAAAGAAATCGTTTACTTGCATAGAATACGTAATGTATGTCGATGTCGTTTCTATTGGTGGATATGAAGCTTTATCCGTCAATCGTATTCGAAACTCGAAATCCTGTTTCTGAAATAAATTTATGTTTAAAGGAGATGCCTAGGAATGAATCATTCTATGCAGAGTTTACATGTGTGTGTATGCTATATCACATACACAAAGTATTATGTTGTTTCTAACTTGCGAACCGTATATAGGACTCTTAGTACATTGATGAAATGGTATGAATGTGACATCAATCTGATACACCCGCTCCCCCCTACACACATGTACAACAAATTGTTTTTTATAATTTAACAACGCAAATGTATTTACGTTTCGGAATTTATGAGCTGGAAATAAAAATAAGTGAGAGCGACTATGCAAACAAAAAGATCCGAATGCAGAATGCCAGATATGCGCTAGTTATTCAAATATTGAGTGTGTACATCGACGTTGGTTAAATAAATTTTAAGTGAATTGTTTATACATAGAAGATTAAAAATATCCGAGATAATAGATTTATTTCAACATTGTCGATAATTTGGAAATCATAAAATATCCGCAATTCTCTAAGGGTAGAACCGAATACGCTTTCCAAAGAGTAAAAACTATATATATGACTTTACAAGAAGTAAATTTAAAATTGAAAAACATCAATAGTTTAGAATGAACTCATCATGTGTATTTAAAACAGATGGCAAGTTCTGCAATAATCAAACCTGTAAAGGACTTATTTAGTAGTTATTGTTTTATTGAGAAAATATTATTTTCATTTGATACTCAAATGCATGGTTACTGATATGTTTTGTCTATATGGCAATATAATAAAACGTTCAACAACATTCTTTTGTTTCTTTATTGACTATGTTTTCTTAATTTAGTATTTTATGTGTATTTCAAATTTGTATTAATGCTATTTCGTGTGTTTTGAAATCTCAAAACACTTGCTTTATCAGTGTTTCCGATTAACAACAACCTACGTTTTGAACAATCCAGTGATTAACATTTTATCCTAAAATCATTTTTAGGAGAGACTTTGATATTCGTTGTAGATCTTTATTTGTGAATAATATATTTCAGAAATATATATTTTCTGGCATCATCTTCAATCAAAACAACATTTCTAAAGAAACACCGCTCACAGCAATGACGTAAACAAACGTGTCGTTTTGTGCGCGTGTGACCTTACGCTCATTCTCTTAAAAATACCATGCATTTTAAATTGGTATTTATATTTATTTTGATATACTCACGTGTAATGTAAATACACGTTATTTGTAGTTCTGAACGTTTACAAACTACTATAGCAACTTGTTTATTAAAGCTCCATGAATTAATAACGATAATAATGTTTTGCATCTTGTGTCTGCTTAGTTAAAGCCTTTATCAATGAATGGGGAGTAGGTATTTTGCAATATTTATATTTAAAATTTTGCATAACGAATCTTGGTCTTAATTAATCTCACATAGAAAGAAATGTCTTCAATTCAACAAAAGCCCCTGACATATTCAGCTGTAGATTAAAGTGTAAACTTCGTTTTTCTCTTTTTTTAAGCATGGCTCTACAGTTTCCGAAATCGACTTCCAGGTTATTTGGTTGTCATTTATGGATATTTGAACTATACATTTGTAACATATATAAAGCTATTAAGTTCTCTGAATACGAAACTTTGCGATGTTTATTGAACACTTTCTGGCTCAATAACGTCTCAATTTAGACCAAACTGATGATAACTCCTAACGATTGATTAGGATATACTGTGCACATTAAAGAGATGGCTAAATTACATCAAGAGATAAAACACATCATCATATATCAATGCTTTAGCTGGTATAAATCATGGTATAAGATACATTAATATCTATCAAACAAGTGATAGAAGAAAAAATGTAATTTGTAACAGTTAATAGCAAAATGAAGACACAAACTATGCATCTGTGGAAATTTACCAAACACTGTCATTGACTAACAAAGACAGTTTAATTTAAGTGTATAACAACACGTTATAAAATTGTATGGTGGCATTAGTATTCCAATGTAGATACCGGATAGAACAAAATCATCAGCGTCAATTAGATGAATTGGTATAGAGGCTATGACCATCATATATTTTCAGATTACACTCTTACCATTACAATTGTGTGTATACTAACTTGTGATATCGTTTTCGTTTGCAGTAATTATTCAATAAATCATGTCATTTCCTAGCAAGGTCTAGGCAGGGTCGTTTAAGAATTTCACATTTATTCTATTACTTAAACATTAACTTACGGGTACACTGGTCCCCCCACATCACAAGTCCTCAACACAAATAAATTAAATAGATTGGTATTGTAGCTATATTTAAAGGTTCGTTACAATTTGTGTGAGTCTGGTAATGTGATTAAATTAAGGTCAGCTGGGACAGACATTATTAAGCACTAGGCGCGAAGAACCTTATACCTTATGTTCAAGTGCATAAATTCGAATACATGTGGATCTCATGTAAAACATAATTATAAGTAAGTTCGGAAACACGAGAAGTATAGTAAAACCAAAATGTTGCAAATAATGGAAATAATAAAAAATATGGTCAGGCTAATCACGCTTCTAAATCGACATTGTTTTATTAATGATTGATTAATATTTAAAGTTTATTCCATACACGTCGATATTGAACACATTTATCTGTTAAACCCATTCGCCGAGGGTAACATAATGGTCAGAGCAGGGGCAGTTATGCTGAAATACTGTATTATTTCAAGGCATGCACGCGCAATATAATTCTTTGCATTCAGTTTGTAAATCAACTTCATGGCATATCACCACCATACTCCTCACATACGCTAGCGACATACACGAGACAAAACAAATAGTCTGATATTGCTTTGCTATACGAAAGCTAAAGACTAGCTATGTGTGTATTCTAAATGACTTTTTAGGAGCATTGAATCACAACTAATTTCCGTCGTTTTGATGTGCAACCCATTCATAATATTTTTTGGTTAATTGTTTGTGTATGTTGATATTATTAAAGCAGTACGTGTGTATACTTCCCGCGTGTAAATCACTGATGACATGTCTTGGCTTATCTCCATCTGGGCGCTACCGGGGAAATAATAGCGAATCTGTCCTCCGTATCCGGGGTTTCGGAAAAGTATGTTTAGATTTTCATGACATTCGAAACAAGATGAGCGACATATTCGTAAGCGTTTCCGATTACAATCTGATAAATGGGAGAGGTTCCCCAAAACCGGAATGGATACAACGTTGCATTTATTTATCTGATTCGTTTTGTGAAGTCTACACTGAGTTTATCTGCAAATTGCCACCGCTAAACATTAACATGATCAACACTGTATTTACCGCCAAAGAATGGGCAATGCATAAAGCGTTTGTAAGCCGTTTTCACATGACAAATATCATTATGAGGTTAGTTTACAAAACGACAACGCAAGAAATATGTGTGTGATGCTAAGGACCATCATGAAACTCGCATTTGTTTTCTAAAGATATGTTGTTTCAAAAATAAACTAGATATAAAAAGTTTCCTAACGAAAACAATGTAATATATACTATGCACCAAACTGACAGAGATTAGAAATACATGAATCTGAGTTATTTTATTCCAGTTCGAGTGATATGATACAGTTTGATCATTTCACTTAATAAATTGGTGAACATAGTCTTCAACAGAAAGAAGCAAACAAAAAATTCAATTTAACGTTTTGAAATGATATAAGAATATGTTTTGAGATAAATCATACCACTCTAATGTATTTAAAGTGTTATGAATTGTAATAATCACATCCAACTGATGACATTGTCTAGGGTTATTTAGATTTAATTTAATGATATAAACGACGATCCAAATCTTTTTTTGTCTCTTAACACAAACGTTGGTGAGTAGAACTCGAGAAAAAGATTTTTGTAAGAGCACGTGTACAATAGTAATCAACTGTCACAGTGTCAAACCACTTTCAATTACGTTAAAGAGGAGAAAAATGTAGTTTAGATTACTCACAACAATACAGGCAGAGATGGACCCTGCATACATGTACACTTGTTAAGGCGAAAATAGCAACCGTGTTTTTTAAGTTTAATTGAATAATCAGAATTGCTAATCAAACAAAACCTTCCAATTGCTACTGGGGTGTTTAACATATGGTCTATTGTGTGTTGTTATACAGCTTCTGCAGTGAATCTATAACGCCAATTTTGAGTGGAGTAAGGAATTAAAAGAAAGATCATACACATATTCGATATTATTAAGTAAGGTCAGATGTTGTAAATTATATGTAATGTTTCACCAAGTGTAGAAACTCAACGTTCATATAAACATAATAAATCAATATCTTTGGTTACACATACTTTTCCGCTAGAATGGAATGTTAATAGTTATCTTACTCAGAATAATATATAAAGGGAATCGTACATACACATACATTCAAAATAATCATAGACAAACAATATATATAGTTAGCCATAATATTGCACAAATCTTAAATAGAATGCCTGTACGATTAAGTAAGAAAGTCAAATTAATGAAACACTTAATCCAATAAAACAATTCTTAACAATTTGACCATACAACCATATGTTTGTAAACATAATTATTTAATTCATTTTCGAACTAGGTTGTTATTGCTCAACGTCAACAATCCCCTCATTTATCTTAAGCGTTCCATAAGAGACATAGAATGATCTCGTAGATTTCTCCGAACTAGGGAACCGTTTGGTACTCCTAACGACATTTAAGTGCATCCGTTGGTATTTCGGCTAAAACATTTAGACAGCGTAATTGCTACACACAATGCATACGATGACATCAAATATCATACACGATATCAAAAATGTTACGTTCATGTTATCATATAGTAAATAAAAGTCTGGATTCGGTTGTCTAATTGCACTATTATTTCGCCTTAATGTATCATACGGGGTTACAAATGATTTAGCGCCGCTCGCTAACAAAATTGAATACAACATGTATGCACTCGCCAGTCATATATTCCACTTATGTCGTAATATCCGCCATTTGTAGTTGGTCGCGTTAGCGGCCGACTTAATTTACAGAGCATGTTTTGCAAATCAGTATGTGCTTAGCTAGCTTAGCTACGCTAAGGACTGTAACTCACTATGCTAGGAACAATTACCGCTGCCTGTCTGCACTGCAGACGACGAATTCTTAGGAGCGTCTGCTATAGTACTGCAGGTATATTTGGCATTCACCAATATTCATTATGTATTTGACTTGTAACAAGTCCTAACTATTGGTGCTTTTAACAAGAAGAAATTGTCATGAGAATAAGCTCATGAAAGAGGCAATGCAAATATGGTCTTGACAGAACTACAGCACTGCATTGTGATACTATTGACATTCCATTAAACGTGCGTAACGCAATTATCTAAATATTCAAGACCTGCATGCGATGCTGATGTAATCCAAAATTTCATTAATAATTATTTCTCGTGGGAGTTTTATCAACATATTGACGCCATATTTAATGACTTGTGCCTCGATTTGCAAAC
Organism: Dreissena polymorpha; assembly: GCF_020536995.1. Classification (NCBI taxonomy): domain Eukaryota; kingdom Metazoa; phylum Mollusca; class Bivalvia; order Myida; family Dreissenidae; genus Dreissena; species Dreissena polymorpha. The sequence continues at coordinate 90,648,341 of NC_068356.1, forward strand.
AAATGTCCTGAATCTGATCGACCGACTGTGGATACTGGGCAAAACAACAAATAGGTGTAATTTTAAAACGTTTATATAATCGATCAATTGTTCTTCTTAGTATATACCCATAGATATATATATATATACATGATATAATAACGTTATTATAAAGGTTCGATTGGTGCATGTATTAATTATTTGTTATCCTTAGCATTTCAAAGAGGATTTTTAACAATGTCTTCATTAAAAGGCTTTCAGATAGATACACATGTTTACAATTCTTCCATTTTTTATTTTGATTGCGTGCCATGACAATCGAATTTAAACTTAAACATTCCAGAGTCGTTTGATGGGTTCAGAATATGCATGGGGATGCTCTTTTAAATACCAGCTTGCCTACCTTACTGTTAATATCCATGTGGTTCTGCCACTGTGACATGAAATAACTCATACATGTATATAAAAAGAACACGTGGGTTTATACCACTATAGTATACCTGTTAAGCTTGTATCTGAATCGTTTTCTAGCTTTTCCGTTGTATAGGGTGCATGTTTCCGTCATTTACCCACTTATTGGAAGCGTTTTTGTTTTGGTTTTTTGCTATTTTGAAGCTTTTCTTCTTTCTCTTGTATTGGTATACCAAAAAAACACCACGTCCGACATGTCCTTAATTTACAGAGAGTTTAGATAAAACTATTGAGTTTCGTCACAGAAATGACGTCACACGATTCACTACGTAATATATTTCGTAATATAAAATATTTATATTTTATGTGCGCGGAATGTGACGTCATTAAATGGGTCGAAGTAGTTTGGCTAGTATGGTAATACTAGTCCAGTCAACGTAGCCGAAAAAATGGGTCAACCTAGACAAAATTGCAAAAGTTTTTCTTTTATACTTTTTTGCTTCTTAGGTACCTCTTCTATAACATACTAAAAGTCCAAGCATGGGGAATGCGCCTAACTTCAGAAAAATTAGTTCGAACATTACCACCCTATTAAGGAAGTAACTTTGGAACTGCAAATGTATTCAAAATTGTTAAACATGTAATAGCGCAAACGGGTTAAATTAGTGTTTATGTATTTTATTTGATATTATGAGTTTCTTAAGCTTATTGATGAAAAGAAAACACGTCAAGAAAGCTTTCAGATATCTAATTATATAAATTACCAAGGGGGTATACTTACCCCACCCACTCAAAATTACATGCTAATTAAAACAATCACTACACCACCGAACAATGCATTTCATAACATTGGATGGTATTAATATAATAAGTGAAATGAATATAAAGAATGGAAAAAGTAATAATTATTCTCATAAGAGGTGGTTTCTTTTAACACAATGTTACATAATGGCCATTTATAATCAAAATTTCCATGGAAAGTATACTGATCAACATTATAGATACGGGCCAATATATGTATCCTGTACGCCATGTATATGTAGGATAGAATATGTGTCTGAAATTAATTCTTTAAATGTATATGTACTTTTTACTTAATTACACACTAATACATTGCATGTATGGCAAACACAAGAAACATTGACTCATATCAATCAAACCAATAGCTCAGTCCATGGGCGTCCGCACATGAGGGCAAATGGGGTCAGCTGACCCCCCCCCCTGGAAAATCGATGAGCAAAAAAGATAGTTGAATATGAAAAAATCTAAACGTGTACAATTATGATTCTTGAAATGAACAATTGGGTCAGAATGACCCCTGGTTAGTTTCACATGAACATCAACTCCCATTTACATGAAAACAAATCATGGATGCGGTTATTTCACAATTTATTGACTCTCAAAACATTGTTTTAAACATGATTGATTCGTGCGAAATCGAGGGGAAAAGTCAATCAATTAACATTTATTCAGTCCCTGAATAGGAAGTGAAGGCAACGTGGGTCTCTGTCGAACTTCTCGATGTTTTTTTTAATGAACATATTCTTGTTAGTGTTGACCCGACCCCTGTGAACGTTCATTATGCATAATCATAAGAGCCTGTCGTCGGACATGGTGGATCTTAGCCATGTCTTGACTCGTTTCAGCGTGCTTAATGATCGTTCCGCCGTACAAGTGGTGGCGGGCAGGAATAGTAATATGATCATAGCCTCACGCACGGCTGGAAACAAATCTGTTTTCTTGCAAAATCTGACTCATTCTGTTCGATGGATTCCTTCTAGTTCATGTCGTACCATGACATTGCGTCTTGTTCAAAATTATCGATTTGATAAAATTCGTCGATGGTTCGGACTGTATCTTTATAGTCTGATCGATCGCAATTTTTGATGTGGCTCGGATGGAGTTGATATAACATGAACTCAGGCATATTAGATTCAGAAAATCGACTTCCTTGAGACTGGATCAGTGAGTCCATGTACGGGATATAAATTTTGCGTCGGTAGTATTCTTCACTGGTTCCACCAACATTTGCTCGGTGTACTTGCCGTGGTATTGCCATTGTAACACCAATATCTTCGGCTGTTTTTAATTATTGCCGGACCGAATATATTCTCCGCGGAAATCGAATCCGCATTTTCTCGATGATCGGTGAACATCGATGTCAGATTATCGACGTGTTTTTTGACACCGTAGCAATGGAAGACTTTCTCACAACGAATTTCCGCATTGCGCACATGCTTTGCAAATATTCTATAGATCTTCTCTTTTTTACAGGGCTTTTTATCAGGAAATAGGAAACAGGCCCTAGCCTTTTAAATTGGGAATTTCATGCGCGATAACTGCTCATTTTGGGAAGGCCGTGTTTTTAAAAGTATTTGAAATAGGGTCTTTTTGCGCAGACGTATTCAAAGACACATTGTGGTGCATTCTTAATCATATTAGAGCTCATTGCTTTCAATATGGGAGATGCCCAATATGTCTAAGAAAAAAAATTTTTTTGTTTGTTTTACAATTTGGGAAATTCCGCTATCAATTTTGGAAAACATTACCTTATTTTCAAGTGGGAAAGGGCCGAATTTCGGCCCCTTTTATATAAGGGTGAAAAGCCCTGTTTAGCAGACAGTCTACGCACATCTGATTTGAAAGTTATGTTAAGTAACTATGTTATAAATTTATCAAGATGTAATACCAATAAATCTGTATCATCACCAACTACAATAACATGTTCATTGGCAGTATCTACAATTAAACAATCAGCATCATCATTTGCACCAGACATTCACCAAGCGTGAACAAGTTTCTTCACTCTCAGCAGAGTTTCCAATCAAAACTTCACAGCTTTTCCGAGTTTCCCCTTTGTCCGGCGTAGATGGGTAATATCCTTGATGGTGGGTCCTTACTTATATCAATCAACTACAACAGTGATATCGCCTTTATAATTTCGGTACAGATAGTCGTAGTACATCAGACATATGTCTCCAAATGAAGACCCTTGCATCCAAGGAAGTCGATGAATGAGTGACCCTCGGGCGGGCGGGCGGCCTCCATCTATAACGTAGCAAGTTCCATCCGAGTTATCAGTCTGTCCATCATTCCTTCGATCTGTTCATCATCCACTTTCTAACTGTCCTTACATCTCATGGAATTTTATAGGACTGGATTCCTGTAAAACACGAAACAAAAGATTATTAAGAAATCACACACACACAAAACATTTAAATGCGACCTTTTAATGTTTTCCCAGAAATAGTGGAAACTAATGTTCTTATGGCCGTTATTGGCTTCCGTAGTTTATTTTACAAAGTACTCTCGCAATATTTGACATATTTTATTTGTTTTGGTCAAGCCCTAACTCGCCGCTTGAAAAACTGTTTGTTTTCCCAACGGGTTTTTGAAAAGAGCCGTAAAAACATTGTTTTACAGACGAAAACAGAATCGCCTTGCAGAAATCTTAATTTGCCTTAAAAATCGAAAGCAGAGTGGTTCGAGATTAAATATTCGAGAAACCGTTATAATAATTATGTTATACATAAATTCTTTGCATCAATGATCAACGTGTTCTATCTTAATATAAAATACTGTTAAATACCTGAAGATATGTTGATCTCAAAGCCGAATGCCAGTATTAATCTCGTCGTTTATCATACCACCGCATTGATATCTGCCTGATATAACGTTGCCTGATATATTTTTTTATATCATGGTCAACAGGAAGTTCTTATATCAGTCAATATTTGGAGTTACGTGGGATTTGCAATAAAGTCAACAATTTCTATCAACATGAATCAGGTTCAACAAAACAAACAATTTGATACCAAGAACGTACATATGTTATTATAGTTTAAAGTCAAAAATCACAGAAACGTTATTTTTTTTAAATCACAACAGCCCCCCCCCCCTGCAGAAGTTAAATGACGTCATCAATCGGGCAATAAATCTTAAATATCGATATAGTCATTGCACTCTCAAGTGTTGCACAGAAAGTCAAGACAAATGATAACTGTATGCTAATCCTCATCTATTTAAACAAACGATTTAACACGGTTATGTCATTATTGACACCATCATCAAAATGTCAATTTCAATACACATCTCCAAAATGGCGTCTTCAAACTATTCGGTGAAATGTGTTGTTCGATTAAATTTGTCGCTGCAGTCCATTCCTGATCTCCAATTCAAGATGTTTATAATTAAAGCGGTTGTACTCTTCTCATTCGTAGTGCAAACAACTTTTTTCTCTCTATACGATGTTTAAAATAAGCGATTGTACATGTTGTCTTTTCGAACGCCGTTTCTACATTATGTCAACGTGTAAAAGCCGGATCAGCAAAGTCAGCAGTGATCCGTACATTATAAATATAAAGAAATGGATTGTTTTGCAGATTTTTTGCAAAATGTGGTATGATAAACAGAAAAACAGGTTACTGTCCCATCATTTTGTAATATATCAGGCTCGACACGAATAAAATAACGGCTCGGCAAGCCTCGCCGTTATATTATTCTAAGCCTCGCCTGATATATTACAAAACGATGGGACAGTAACCTGTTATTCTCTATATATATATCTATCTAAGATAAACACACGCAGTCATGTATTATTTGTGACGTCGTCGTGTTTTGATGTTACTTTCCTGCTGATCTTGTATGTATGGAAGCATATCAGGGACACGTCAAATTTCTTCATTTTGGCCATTTTTAAAGTTGATTATAATGAAAACGGCAAAAGCAAAACAGTGGGACTTTTTTGGATATACACTATGTCATCCTCTGTCGCATGACGCAAAAAGAAATTCTTTTGCAATTTTGTCTAGGTAAAACCTTTTCCTGACTGGACTTTACGGAATTGGAAACAGCGAGTAGCGTAATACGATATTTTTTATTTCACTGATTGATACAACCTGTATTTTGTTAAATGAATTAAACAGGTATATAATAAATATATCTTATAAAAAAATACCTAATACAAGAACAGCTAGTAATAGCATATACCTATGTTAGTTAACGTTACAATTATGAACACACAATAACCATATTTTGCCGATAAAGTCAGAGCTACTTCTGACTTTTCATGACTATTCATTTTTGGTTCGTATGGAAATTATCCGTCGATTTATAAAAAATATTTTTCAAGTCTGAACATAAAGAGATTTTTAAGGAACATTTGTAAAAAAACAATGATATGTTTACATATTATGCGTTTAAACACCAGTTTTAAATGACGTTGCACAGACATAGGAGACACCTTTATTTATTCAAGTTTATTGCACTTAGTGCAACATGTGAAACACAAAAAACAAAATTTAAACTAAGTAAAAAAAATATCACGTGTGTTTGTAAGACCATGGTATTGAATAGCACTACACATATACATCTTCTTAATTTTCTTTCAAAGAAAGTATGTAATTTAACGCATGTAAAGTATATTTCATACGTGTCTCGAAGATGGGTAATTTAAGCTAGGTTTACAACTAGTCAATAATCACGGAGGGGTAAGAATATAGTGTTATATTATTAGAACATGCAGACGTTAAATAGTTCTTAGGCTAGTATGACATCAACGTCTGTGTATGGTTTATTCAATACGTAATGTGCGTATTTAAGTTTTTTGAGTTATGTGACATGTGGACAAATCCCGATGAACCTTAAGATACGCACTAAACACGTTCTCAATATAGTACGTCATACGATTTTTATGTGCATTGCTGTTAAAGACACGTAATTGATATTTTGTTTGATCTAAATCCATTAATTTTTATTAATATATTGTGTTTCCAGTTTGGTTTTATTTTATACAGCTGTATCTTAATGGGCTTAATAGTAAGTGAAATATTACATGCCTGTGGAGTTGATGTGTATTCTATTGCTAATGTTGATGTTGTGACGTTGCATTCCAATACAACACTGTACAATCCATCCGTGCGATACAACCCACGAAATATTTAAGGACATATACTTTTTCATTTTTAGATTTACTTTTTACCATTAATTTGTCATTTTATGCTATACTTATGCACAGTGTGACGTGTTATAAAAGATTGTACACAACATGCAATATTATCAAAATGTATTTCCACTCAAGATCGCCTGTAGGTATCAGTCATCAAATTAATTGTAATAGTTTTCAATGTAACAAATGTATATTACTAATAATAAAATCCGTTATAGTACCTAATAAAGCATTGACTAGTGTATAAGAATGAACTTAAACCCAGGATGATATTCTACTAAGATATCGTAGCCGTAATCATTGACAACGAACACCCAGCATGTGATACAACCGACTGGGAAACCAGTCACAAGAGTGTTGCTTATCTCGTGTCTTACCCTTGCAAACATAGAATACTTGCAACAGTCAAATGACATATTGCGTACTTTTAATTTTATTTGCATACTATAAAAATGCAACATAACATGAAATCATAGAAATATATATGCTATGTATGTCATTGAACTACCGATATGAAAACTTTTGTTTACTCATACGTAAACTCATATTCATGTAAGACGTGGGGAAGTTAAATCAGCATTGAATAGGTGTAAAGCAAGATTTAACAAATACGTGCATAATATAATATAGTATTCTATAATCGTAATGGATGGAATTAAGTTTAATTTCAAACCCAAGGAAGAATTATTCTCCGGTGTCCTTAAATCTAGTATTTTATTAAGGCTATTATATAAAAAGACAAAATCAGATATTCATTAGTTTTTTCAATGTTGTATGTTGAAAAGAAGAAAACATTTTTTACAAATAAACGTTCTTTATTTTTTGCTTTCTGATGGTTTATAAAGAAATATCATTGAATTAAATATGGAATTTCACTTTTTCTAACAGTGAAAGATAACAGAGAAAATTATTGTAGTTTTCATTGTTTTACCGGAACTATTTTTAGATATCTTTGGTTTCTGATTGTGACCCCGAAATTTACCAAGGGCGACTTCTCTGCATTGAAGTTTTATAAAAACATACGGATTTGCTTCATAGAACATACATGCTATAACATAGCGGGGCTCCCAAAGGGAATCGTATTTTCCGGAATGGCAAACATAATTTTGTGTAAACATAAAAGAAAAAGAACATTTGTTGAATTTGTTGGTATATCGATTTAAATTCATTTGTGATCATAAACAATATTTTTTCACGTGTGGCGCAATATCATTTTATATGCTCAAGCGTGAATTAAAATCGATATTCCACAAAATCAATCAATTATCCTTTCCCCTATCTTTAAATAATGTAACTTAAAAAATTCCAACAACCAAACAATTTCTTTTCCTGTATGACATGCAAGATTTTATATTGAAATGCAAGAGTCGTTCATGCCATTTAAATCGCTAAAACGTTCGTTCTCTTTAGTTAATACTTGATTTAATTTAATATCTATTGTCTTCCGATGTGTGCGTCAGCTTTGTGCGCGCATATACATAAAGGTGGCCACATTTGAAAGCGTTTATGGATCGTGCGCCTAAATTGAAGAAAAAATAAGCAATTACTACGATGGGGAGCGACGTCTTATGTTATACATGCACGTATACGAATGCATTTAAGCAGCTTAAATGAACATTTGTACGCGATGAACATCGTTAAAAGTCCATATTGTCACTTAGATTAGATTGAAGATAAATATAACCTTGTTCGCCCATTGGCCCATTAATACTGAAAGAAATAATGATATTTTTTTACAAACTGTCCAGTTTCCAACTAATAACTTTGAAACTACTTTTTGTGGTCTAAAAGACGGATCATACAATGAACATTCATTTATATGTTCAGTAAGTCATCCGAGACAGTCATTGATTCTGACCATACTCCATCTTAGGAATCCCGCAACTGCTACCTTTCCTACCGCAACTTCTCTTACTCTGCAACTCTGCTTTTGCTCTTCTGCATCTTTTCTGCTCAACTTCTTCGATGTTTTTGCTATTTACACTTCCCTGTTATACTTTGTGTTTTATAATGTAGATAACCGTTCAAGTTATAAATGGGTTACTACCATATTACATATTAAATATTTTAGTTGTGGACATTAAAACTGCTCAATTGTGATGAATTAACACTTTTTCTGGTGCACCACGAGAGATAATGAACAACAACAACAACATGATAATATTTATCAGATCATACCTGTCATTACGCTTGCATTTGAAAAGTACCTCAATGTAAACATAATAAGAACCAATAGCTAAGCTTCGATTAATTCCTGATAATGGTTTCTCAAAGCGTTCCGTTGATTATTTAAATGCAAATTACCGTCTCAAACAATGGGCACATTTTACAGCAGTGCTGCTGAATAATTGTTTCCTGCTATTGGATGTAGACAACAATATCCATTCAAACATGAAATTAAAAAAAATAGTCGTAATTAATGGTAATGAATTTCGTTTATATATATATATATATATATATATATATATATATATATATATATATATAATTAAAGTAAAAACACGTGTCTGGGATTTTAAATATATATTGATTTAGCCAACGCGTTTCGCATAGCTCATCAGGGCATAATACAATATATTACAACGTCAAAATGTCATGGAGATAACGTCATATCAATTATGACGTCATAACGTCTATAAATATTAAATGAAATTTAATTTGGGTTTAAATACATGTATAAAATGTTGTTCTTTTGCTAACCTAGCTGAAATATTGTTCTAAAATAGCTTATAAAATGGAAATATTTTAAATTTTGGTTCATTATGTGAACATTCATCTAAATGTTTACTTAAAGGCATCTGTCTTGTTGAGGGGTCTCGCATTTGTTGTTCATGGACAGATCGCCTATTTCTAAGTTTATCGCCAGTTTGGCCTATATAATATTGTTTGCATCCATTGCATACTAATACATAAATCACATTTTGTATATCACATGACATATTAGTTTTTATTTTGAACATTTTGCCATTAAAATGGATGAATGGATATCGACGGAACGGAACATTTTATCCATTAGATGTGCACATGTTTTCTGTGACTAACCTTTTACTGAATGTATCGACTTGACTACACGGTATGGGATTATATTAATTAATTACGGTAAATTAAAAATTTGAAACCATTCAAGTCTACTGGTCTTAATAGCTTCACTCGATTACGTTTGTCCATATCGTTTTCAAGACAATTTCAACTTTTTTGTATTTAATCATCCGTTAGATGCGTGTTCAATTATTTACTTAAGAGGCGATAATGTAACTTTGCGTCGCACTCATTTGAGCTACGATTAAAAGTATGTATACAATGCCGACAAACTACACTTCAAAAATACATTTTCATTCATTCTTTAATTTGAAAACCATCAACAACCGGTAGCTATCTTAGCATTGTATAACTGCACTTGACATGCGTGGTGTAGCCTACATTTCATAACTTTATTTTAAAGCTTTAAAATGGTTGGTATGGGTAAAAAGTTCCATGACATTAACTAAAACATTTTCCGGTGAACAATCTGAGTTAATTGTAAAAGAAGTAGTAATCGCTTGGAAAAGCTTAATGATTCATTAGAATTACTTGTCCTTACGTTTTCATTTGAAATAGTGGTGTCATTAGAAAACAATTAGCACCAAAAATGTAAAGATTTGAGTAAATTTTAGGGATTCAGTTCGCACAGAATTATGTTGATTATATAATGCATAATTCACATTTTACACATTGGACGAGTTTCAAAGCACGGAATTGCTTGCAAATGATCGCTTCCTGCAATTATTTTTACAGTTACAATAGCCATTTTATGTGAAATGGAACCATTAAGTCATGTTGTTAATTGAACATTGCGAGATTTGATTTGAAAAATTTGCTCAGGAAACTGTCATATCTCGTCTAACTTTTCGTTTTGTTTAGAAAGTACGCTGCAAGTGTTTGTTTTGTGATTTATCTTAAGTTTTGTTGAGTAAGAATTTGACAATAGTGCATGTTAATGCATGACAAGAACAAACAGTGTCTTAAGACATACACATGAAACATATGTTTTCGCACTGATCCTTTCTATTGAAATGGAACACGTTGAGATACTATGTAAGGTAGTGTGATTTGTGCGAAAGTACGCCGATAATTATTATATCCACTTTTCAGAAATGAGTACTTCATGTATATTTACTTAATTAAAATAAGTTCAATCACTGAAGTGGGAGCGTAACACTCGTTCGGGCAAACATTAGAACGAATCGAGTTAGAAACAAAAGAGCAAAGAACTTAATGTTTTAAAGAAGATATATTGATGCAATGCCTGACACGTTGATTTATTTATCAGGCGTATGTCTAAATAAACCAAAGTTGTCCTTTATTGCTTTTGAAATGCAGTACATTTTCAACTATACGTTTTCGGCGACAATTCCATCAACAAAAACAGATGCACAGTTTGTTTTGACTTTCATAAAACATACATGAATATAACAATAAAGTATTTTTCTTAGAGATTTTTACGAGGTTCATAAGCGTGTAGCAAACGCATTATGTTCATGTTATTAAAATAATCTTGAGCGTAGTGTATACGAATATGCTTCGTTTGTGTTTCAATCACATTGTTATTTATTATCAGCTTCATACAGGAACATTCAATATGACCAAATCCTAATAAAAATGAGTAAGCATTTTTAAAGCTGTGACACAATCTTCTAGTTTAGCTTTGGTCATTACGGTCAGTCATTACGATCATTCTTCATCTGACTCTGACCCAAATGAGCCTCGTTCTGGAGAAAAATGGGTATAATTCATGTGCATAAAATGTCGTCCCAGATTGAACTGTGCAGCCCACACAGGCTAATCCAAGACGTTGTTTTCCGCTTTTCTGTAATGTTTCGTTAAAAAGGTTTTTCTTCTAATTGAAAATCGAGTATATGCGGCAAGCGACGGGTCTAGAAGGACGACACAGGCTAATATGAGCTGACACTTTACGCAAATGCATTTAGCCACATTGTCCCAGATTAGGGCTCAAGTTGTGTATGGCAGCGAGTAACTGGCATAAGAATGCGCATTTTCTACTTGAACACTAGCTTAAGATGGAAAAGAGTGGGTATGTTTATTGACTGCCTTTGGTAAGGTTAGCGAAATACATATTACGTTGCGAAAAATCGAAAATGACTTTAAAACCGTTTTCAAAACTGATGTTCTCTTTCTCGGCAAAACGATGTCAAACGTTTATTGTAAACACGAAAGGTCTTTCATTAGTGAACATAGTGTATTCTGTAGACAGTTTTTACACATTCTTTGTAATTTTATTCTCTATAAACGTTTCATTTAAGAATGTCTCAAATTCCAACGCTATTTAGGCTCTATCGATGTATACGTACACGTCATATTGTTTAATAAATATTAACATAGGAATAACGATCGAAATAACTGTTTCACCAATTCCTAAAGTGTAAAGTAGGTGAATTATTTATTACATATCATGAATAGCACGTGTAAGAACATGTTATGGATCTTATGTAATATAGTGCCATTGCACTAAGCATGAAATTTCCTCAATAATGTTTATGGTTACAATAGTTTATGAAACAGCCCTCAGATATTCTTCTGTTCATAAAGCAAAAACAAAGAATATTCTAGCAACCGTTTCCATTGCATTATTAATGTGTTTTTTGGAAGCGACAGTGTTGATAAAAGTTCCATTGGAAAACAGTAACTATGTTAGGCTTTATTGATTGAATCATATATGAGTGTAAAAAGTGCGTCCGATAATTGTGTGTACAGTGTACCTACAAGGAATCACCTACTTTTATGGCATCAGCATGTATTCCGAAAGCTTCAGGGAGGGAAATGTTTTTAATAAATACAATTCCTGAATTCGAATAGTTAAACAACGTTTATTATCCTGACTTCGAATATGCTTAGTAACCTCGTGGCGGCCGAATAATGCGCTAATTGGGTGTAAGAAAACGTGGAATTATTATTTCGTTTTAAGGCTCAAATTCTTGAGAGTATATTCGAGGTGTCCTCGAAATGATAATGTTAATGTGCGATTTTAATGTTAAATAAAAAAACAACATTATAATATTAATGCAATTATGCAATACTATTCCGACGTCAACATACCGACGTATTTTAAAGCAAGATTGTCTTCATTAGTTTTCTTGGTGCAGACGACACTTGTTCTCAGACTGCATTTATACGTGCCTACCTTCCTAACAAGTCGAAATTGCGTGTTCTCCAAATTAATGATAACAAAAGTGCAGGGAAGTAAATGTCGTGAAGTTAAAAACACTATTCCTTACATCGTTTTAAGTACAGCATTTATCCTCCGATCAATTACGCAGCAGCATCGATATCAAAAACACTTTGTATATTCACTGTCAAGGTATAGACACATCGGAGAAAAGATATTTTCAGAAAACGTTCCTTTTGCAGCAGATTACTCTCGTTTAATCTGACTTAAAGTCGTCGTGTTTCTTGAAAATACAGACGTTTCACAAGCTCTCATGGGTTATGTTAATGTTGATGAAAATGCATTTTTGGCGTCTTTGAGTTGAATAGTACAGTCGTCATGATATGCAAATTTAAATGAAAGTCGCATTTTTTCATTCTTTATATTTTGTGAATGATTGAACAACATCCGTCCTTATCGGGACGTTGTCGATTTCAACTGTTCGTCTTATATGAATTATATATTTTCTCAGAGTTATCTAATTCGACCTACATGCATGTGTGTATGCATCGCCTAAAGACGAGTTTATTGACGAGCGGCGGTCTGGGAAAATAGTACGCAATACACGTGCATATTAAGTCTTTCAAGATAAGCCTGTGTAGTCCGCAAATACTTTTAAGTACGACACTTTCCGCTTGTATGGTATTTTTTGTTAAAAGAAGTCTCTTCTTAATAAAAATCCAAATTAGGCGGAAAATTGTGCCCACAAAAAGCCTTTCCGGACGAAGCTTTACGTACAATTGTTAAGTCTCATTTTCATAGAGCGAAGCTTAAATACAGAAATGTAAAAACATTAACCATATTATGCTCATTTGTGATTTAGTGCATTGAATTCATGCTCTATATACCATTAATTGTAAAAAAACGAGTTGCGTGTCTCGATCCAGACAAACCCATACATGGTTATACACGTGAAAGACTTCTTTTTCATGTCATGCGTATTTTTATACGTACCGAAATACGTATAGAAGGAATTTGTTCAACCCGAGTGTTTTTTATGATAATAAAGAAATTACATCAAATCAATAGAAACAAATAATAACTTTGTGTTATAATAAACGTTTTAGACATGAACATTGAACTATTTAATGCTAAACTGGTTATATTTGCCTTTTTGAAATATGTTATCCGTCTTATTCGAAGAAGATAAATGAACTCTATTTCAAACGTATCTGCACGCTCGTCATTTTGTTGCTGTTTTGTTAATGTTTGATTTGTTGTTCCATTAAATTTGATAAAGTGTTAATGACACGTCTGAATATAATAAATTACAATACATCAATAACAGTAGACCATACAAATATTAATATTTTATTTGAATTCATGTTAATCTTATTACATAATTTAATAAATTGTAACCCATGTCTTAAATTGATTAGTATAACTTATGAATACTCACGCATAATACTTTACTTCGAGAAGACATTTTTATTAAATGTTTTGCTTGAAATGGATCCACATCGCCCCATGTCAGGGCAATCACAATTGTTCTGACTAATGACTTTAAATACATGTTTTAGATAAATAAATCTTGACAACTTCAAACTTTTGAGTTGAGAGAATACTTTTTATACTTCAGCAACTCATGTTAGATTTATTGTTTGACATCAGACGAACAGAGCATTAAAAAGCCACGCGCATCAGCTGCAATTAGACATGTTTGTGTCTTATTCTATGGTCAGACGCCATGACCTTAAAGCGAAGTCGGTTGACAAGTATTTTCTTTAATGTTTATATTTATAGGGAGGTAGTTATGTTTTATGTTTTAAATGATATTATTTTTCCGGTTCAAGTGTTATAAAATGCAAAAATCACATCTGTATATTACTTGTGGACATATTTGCAAGAACAAACGTGTTATTGTTGTTTAAAGAGTCCATGTCTATTTACTGCGTTCTCGTGGATTGTAAACAAATCAAATCAGATGTTTGATTTGCAAATGATGGTAAAAATAGCAGTTGCTCTTAAAGTTAAATGATGTTTCAATAAATGTGCAATTTTAGATTATATTCTATACCATCATATACACAATTGTGAAATTGCTTCAAGGGACAGCATATGCAAGAGGAATTGACTCCACAATACACAATGTTTATGCTTTATAAAATGTGACAATTGTAACGTTTAATATGCGAAAAAATTAAGTCGGTTTACTCTTATTTGTATGCGTTTTTTTTTATAACTACGTAATCCATTTACTTATTTTTTTAAATCCTGTAGTTACGGTATTTAGAACTATCATATTTGAAAAAAGTGTACTTGAGTTTTTGAAAGAATTTCATGTTTGTCACAATCAATGCAAGTTGTTGTTGGTAGCCACGTGGCCCCTACGATTCGCTTGTGATCCGATCACGTGATTGAGATCCCGCATGGAATGCTGGACGTGACTTTAAAATATATTGTATAGAGAAATAGCTCGTATAGTGTTCGTCAATATGATGAAATTATTTTTGTTTTGATATCCGAGCGATTAACGATGCTTTTTATAAAACTCTTAATTATGGATAAGCATTTAAAGGAAGCTTTTCATGTTTTGGTAAATCGAACAAAATGATTCAAATTAAGTCAGAGTTGCAATTTTCGTATCAGTAAACATTTTTTGAGGAAACAATTAAACTGAACGTTTTCTTTGCTCAAAAATATCCATTATATGCATCTATTGACGATTTATAAACCTGAAATTTATAAAGCGTTACAAACGCGAAACGATTGAATCATTTGGAGTGTTCTGTTGTTTGTTAATCTTTCGTCCATACGGCAAACCTCGAGATGACTCTAAATAAAATGAGCATCGTTCTTGAAACAAATTGGGCTTAATGCATGACTGTTGTGTGTAAAACGTCGTTCAAGAAAGGACTGTTTCCTAGTTCATTGAACTTTTCGTTTACAGGAGAGTCGTAACAAAAATCAAGTCGAGGCTGACAGTGTCGTTCTTGATAAGCATGTAAGGACTGCACAGGTGTATCAATTTTAAAACTTAACGCAAATGCATTTCAAGCAGTTTTTCAAGATTAAGGCTCAAATTTTCTACGGATGTCACTTACTTGCAAAACTATGTGCACTTTCTACTTGTACTCAAGCTTAAGTTGGAAAAGAGTGAGTATGATAACTGCCCGCCTTTATATAACTGAAATACATGCACTATTAAAATTGCGAAAAATAAAAAAAAAACACAACGCTAATTTACAAAACGTTAATGCCCTTGTCTTTGCGCAACAATTTTCAAAGTGTATTTCCAAGACCAACGGTTTCGCATTTATACGTATTGTTTATACTTTGCAGCAACAACTCAGTCATTTATTGTTCAGTAACGAGAAAGTCCTGTCAGGAGTAACAATGTCAGTAACAATGTAAGCTATTATGTCAATGAAGGTGTCTTATTAGTGGACGATGCATATCCTGACCAGACTGTGCAAATGCACAGGCTGATCTGGAGCAGTGCTGGTCGCATAGTGCGTAAGACCCATTTTTGCATTTCGGGACTAATATCAAGACGGACATTTCTTAAGATTGATTGTATGATACACACATTTTTTAAGGTGTTGTATGCAAACAAACCATTACCTTTTAAGAATACAAGAAACAACATAAAGCAACGTTAATTTTTGTAAACGTCAGTCATGTCGACAAAACCTGAAGACACCCTATTGACACTGCAATCCATCTTTGATACGTTTGTTATCCATAACCATTAAGCAATGTGACAGCCTATTGTTATTTCTTCAGAAGTTCGCCAAGTTAATCCAAAATGTATAGTAATAGGTTAAATGCCAAAGTGTTTTGAGAATTATATATTTAAGCGTGTGTAACACCTTGCAAGCACGGGTTACACTGAGCATGTTTCTTCCATAGTTATTAATATGATAACGATAATTAATAAAACAAATAACATAATTACTACTGCTCTTACCGTAAATACGTAGATTATCTTAACGACCGTTTCTAGACATTATTATTGTGTTTTACTGGTATGGAAACTTCTGAGCAAATTCACATAAGAGGCCCGTCATTATAACAAGGCTTATTGTATTAATCGTAAAATGTAAATGTAAAACAAAAAGCTAGTAATAAGTGAATCAGAAAATTAGGTGTGTTCAGTGTTCATAGACAAATTACATACTTTCATGACCACTGCCTAAATTTCGAAAGCTTAGGGGCGAAACATTAATATAAATCTTTTCATTAATCATTAATAACAATCCTTAAGTCAGGTAGTGCAAAGAACGTTTAGTTAACCTTAAGTAGGATATGCTAAGTAAACTTATGGCGGCTGAATAATACATTGAATGTACTGTTATTGTGTTTTTGAACACATACCAACTTAATGGGTGAATGTCTTTGTATTATAGGTTGTATCGCAATTTATTTCTTTATATAATGAGGCTATATTATTTAATAACAAAGCATAATACTATACCAAGTTTGTAATACTATTCAAGCGGTGTGATACAGACTTATTTTAAATAAATAACGTCTATTGTATAGTTATCAGTTAAACACAATATTTAATCGTAATTCGGTTGTTCTGCAACAGTTTGCTTGGTACAGACGTCATACATTTTTAGATTGCAATCATATTATTTATCTTTCCTACAAGTCTTTTGGTGTGTTCTAAAAGAATGAGAATTTGATACAATGACGCATTGAAGTAAATGCCGTATAGTAAAATACATCATTCATTACATCTTTTTATTTAGAAAAAAAAACGTCTCGAACAGGTCATTTATTCTCCGAGCCATCGCACAGCAGCATCAACTTCGAAAACCCTTAGTACTTATAGGAGTTACATTGACAGGTAACAGACAAATCGAATTTTATTGAGAATAGATCGATGCCCATGAGGACATGCCTAACGTTATCTGCAGGAAACTATCGTTTTACAGCAAGAAACTTTTGGTTAATGCGACTTAAAGTCGTCGCGTCTTTTTCTGATGAAACAGCTAATACACAAGCTCTCTTGGGTCATAGGTAAGATAAGGCTTCAATTCTGTTTATAAGCGTAACATATATTGATAAAAATGAATTGCTTTCATTTTGGCGTCTTAGAATTGTCTGGTGCGGTCGTCATGCAATAAAACGTTTAAATGATCGTCGCCTGTACTCATTATTCATATTTCGTTGATGAACGAACAACGCACGTCCCTCTTTGGATGTTGTTGATGTCAGCTTTAAATTTCATCTTTATATTAGCCCCGTTCTAGTAAAAGCGGGCGTATCGTATGTCGTCCCAAATCTACAGCGAAGTCATATTCCTTCAATGATGGAGTTTCGTCTATAATTTTTTTTTTATCTTAAAACGATATAATCCATTAATTTTCGAACGGAAAGCGTCAAAAAGTGTAGACAGATAAATAGGAATGCTTTTCAAGGCACAGGTCAGCGCGTTAGTTGTGTTTAACACGAACAATCTAAGTGCAAGGCTTACAAGTGCACAACAGACGTGCGCTAAGGTAGCTCCAGCCGCAATATGAAGGCACTTGTAAAAATCGGTATTCCAATTGCATTTCTTCTTTAGTTTTAACTTGAAATAGCCCCGAAGCCGGAAAGTATGTACATCTCACCAATTATAAAAGGATAGTTTCGTCAATACTTTTCTTTCACTCATTTCTATACAAAAGAAGTTGAAACACAGATAAGCCGAACATGCTTTCTTACCTTTCTAATTTTTGTTCGTATATATGAATGATTTTTGTTTTAAGTAAGTTATGTTTGAATTATGAATCTTTTCTCCCATCGTTTAAGCCCTGTCCAGTTTCCGGAATGATAACGCATATAATTATGCACGTTTTATTTTGTAAACAAGATTATTTCTAAGGTGCGCAATGTGAAAGTTTTGCTGGTAACATTGCTTGTTAATATGTTGATTAGATATTGCTGCTAGTGCACTATACCAGTACCAAACCAATCATCAAAAAAAGATTGACGTTCTTTAAAAACAATTTTGCACTACAATGAATAGTATAATCTTAATTATACCGAATCAATGTAGGTACAGTATAAACTTAACAATATCTGGGTCACGAGAAATCAGAATGAATGCTTTTGCAATCCTAGAAATATGTATAGCTGTGTTTATATCATAAATCGGAACGTTTGCTACCAAAAACATTTACTCCTTCTGCTGCCTTAGTAGTTTGAATGGTCCATTTCTTTATCCAAACGTTTATTTTAAAACTTCACTGAAATGATCAGTTTACGAAATGATTAAACATGCAATGATGAACGTTTCATCTTTAGGTTTTAATATTAGTGTTACATTGCCAAGAACATACAGGGTTTTGAAGAAAACATTAAGGTTTTAAAAAAAGTGTCACTATGATTAATATAAAAACTTTTAACTAGTGGAAGTGAATTATAACTATAAATCCATTATCGAGTATGCAACCGGAATCGTACTATCCAAATTCAGCATTTCAATGGAATATAATTAATGTATTTAAAGTTACAGGACTGTTAGTCTGTCATGCGTTATAAGTTTTGCATCGGAAAAACTAAATCATTTACTTGATACTTTTAAATACAGTTACAAAATTGTAATTGGTAAATATTAAAGTAAAACTCCACATCAAACACGGAATATAATCAACATACGATGTTCTTGGGCATGTCTTAGGTATTTCGAAAACGTAGAAACATGTTTGAGGTACTTTGCAAACATAGGGATATTTCCAGCGAATTTAATTTCAATCGTGACGGACTGATATGACAAGAAACCTCTCAGGTGCATCATAAACTAAACTCAATACAATTATATACTTTTTGATTGCATATTGGGCGTGTCGTGCAATTTATAATAATGTCATTTCAACGTCAATAATCCAAACATATATCCTGATTTTTTTTTCTAGAGATCTATAATAATCTCGTCAATATATCCGACTTCTAAACAGTCCCTAAACGATTGATATTGGCAAGCTATAAACGTATTATCTACGTTTCCTCAGGATGAAAATGCATATGTAAATAATTCTACACGCAATGAGTGATAATGAAATCCGCTTCTAGAAAAGAGCTGTTGACCAAGTCATTTTCTTATTCCTCTATATGTAGCGATGCATTGGCGAGTAGTTCATGTTTATGTTGTCCTCCCTGGGGTCCCTAGTTCATCCGTATAAAGTGACTCTCAAAACAAAATGAATTCGACACGTCAGTATAGGCCAAATGATGATTAATATGCATATGTTGAGTATAAAAAGCCTGGGCACTAATATATAAGCATAGTAATATGTTGAATCAACCTGTGTATAGAAACTTTGATTCATTTAGCTAAACATGTACACGCATTCGTACATATTTACTGAACATAATTGTTTATGTCTACTGAACGCATGTCACTGTTAGCATATATCATTTCTTTAAGCTATGAGAATATTGCGAAAAACTTGATACACGACGAATACAAAAAATGAAACTATTATTCTAAGACACACATTCCTACCACAATATAAACATGTTGGAAATACCTTTATATATGTACATAAAGCAGCCGTTCAAACGCATACCACTAAGCATGTTGTTCCACTGAATAATAGTTTGCTAAAAGGATCCATACATTTCATCAACGTGCAATATTCGAAGATGTTATTATGTTTACTTCTGTATTGTAATTGTTTATACGCTCAAGAATGAACCAGATTGAATTATTCAACGCAAAAAGTGTTAAATTGTTCATCTACAAAAAGAAAGCTGACACCTTAGGCTAAGTCTTAGTTGAACTAATAACCCATATTAACTAACCCATTAACATTTTAAGTGGATATACAATTTATATACGTATACATTACAGCTAGCTTCCTCTTTAGTTTACGGATATTATGTCCATAATTCTCAGTTGGAAGATCAGATTAAGCATATTCAAAGCAAAAAATTACATCCGGCGTCAATATGGTGCTATAACTCCAACGATTCATAATGGGTTTGTCGACTTTTTTGTTGGTCAGCGTGCATCAGCAAGAAACGAAATTCAGTATTTTGCGTTGATGATTATTGGTTCCGAGTAAGATAAATTAGTGATAAGCATGTTTTGTGAAATTGCAATCGAAACAACGCCGCTCTGTAGTTCTTGTTAGAATACGATGCATCGAATCTTCGACGGAGTGCTAATTGCCATGAAAAGTTCATTCTTTTAAAAAAACACAAGTTTTTAAAACTTCATTTATATTGAGACACTTACTTAAAATAAATGTGTGTGGTTAAGGTAGTCAAAACTTGTTTAAAGATTAAAATATTATTGAAAAAGCAGTATCCATATTTCGTCAAAACGATGTCTATTACTGATTTCGATGTTGTGGTAACTCAATATCTATAAAATATTGCACATAGGAAAGTTTGCTTGGTAAAACCGGAGATTGCTAATACACCAAACTTTGAAAACAGCACTCAACGTGTATGAGAGTACTAAAAATATCATCTTAACAAGTTACCGAGGACAGCATTGGCTGATTGTGCTTTTTTGCAACAAGCGGACGAAATTGTGAATATAGTAACCTTGATAAGCTGTGACTTATTTGGTCCCTTTGCAAAGGGAAACCGTGATGGTAAATACACTTACTATTAAAAGCTAGTGGCTGAAATAGCACCTTTGCTCAGGCTGGTGAATACATTTAGCGATGAAAGTTAATGAAGATGATATGGTACTTTGGTCCAGACCCTTACCTTTATGCAATTATCTTTATCAACTGAAGTCGAAGTCAAAATTGTGTCCATCATCTTGCATATTTGTGAATGTTTTACGACTTATCTTACATGCGAATAACCGTGTACCAATAACAACTTTTGCAATCATCAATTTTAGAAGTGGTATGAGTGTCGACCGGACGACCGATTGACATTTCTTGAATAACCTCTGTCTGTTCATTACGGCTTAGAATCAGTTCGAATCTGGATGGCACATTTTTGTTACTGAAGGACTCAGGTGATTTATTGACTGCAATTTCCATCATCACTCTTTAGTATACATATATCAATGTAAACATTGTAATGTAAGTAACCATTAATCAGATTGATATTTTGTGAAGCATTGTGTTTTCACTTCTTTATATTGCTAAATAAAGATGGTGTAACTAAGAAAAAAGGATATTTAACACGTCACGTGTGTGTAAATTAGACTGAAATCATGAAAGCCAACCGTTGCATCGCTTATGCTTTCCGGTTTTTTTCCAATTCTAGTCGAGATAGAAGTAAAGGTACCTGATATAATTTATGTCATTGGACATTTAACAAATATGTTTGTGATTTTCGACAGGTTGATCCTACATTTGTCCTCGTTTAATTGGCAATCTGATTGTCGCAAGAATTTACAAATACATGTATGTCATGTAGACAGTAGTAATGTTCCGTACCAAGGTAATAAACAATACATATTTCTTGATGATATACATATGGTTGCATAGGTTTTAGTCAATGCTTACCTTATAGTTATTTTGGAAACTGTGTCATGGTCCTCAATGTTCCTGCATGCTGGTGAAAGTTTGTAGCCTTAAAGTACCTTGAGCAGTCATTCCCATTACCCTAGTCTCATCTACAACACAAACGGATATATAACAATCGGTTGACAACATATATTTTGAAATTCTGCATATAAGGTAAAAGTTCAAGTACGTGTTTAACAAACGTCAATCTCTTACTTTACACGTTTTATACATTTCCTCGTTATGATTTGGCGACAATATGGATCTATATTATTGCTCACTAACAAATAAATTATTAAACACAAAACGAAACCGACACCACGAAACCAGGCACAACTCATAAACGACAATCGTTGAATGCTGTTGCATTATTACTGCTGTGCGTTCTGTTCATTTGATCCTTTTGTGTAGTATATTAAACTTTTTTTTCAAAACTAAGGAAATTACATTTTTTATTAAACGCGTAAAATAATATTTAAGAAAATTAATATATACCGAAGACGAAGGATATCATCGGTATGCTCTGGGCACATGTTCGTGTGAGTTAACAGCATTTTTGATGTTTGATTTGTACTTCTTTAAATCACTTTTGTCCTGCAATGTGTTCTTCATTTGTTATTTAAACCCATAAATGTTGTTGTATCAACTAGAAAGAGCCAGTGCGCGAAAGAAATGTACTAAAGAAATATAAGTATGTAATTTTATCAATACATCACAAATCTATATTAACACCTTCTTTAATTAAAACTGATTTGCGTTTTGCTTTAAAAGATGAACCTTTGCAAATATAAGGTGTCGATTCCTACGCAGTTGTCGCCCACTTTCAATCTTCCTCTTTAATTTATGGATGAATTCAGACCAGGCGTTATAACACATAGCTGTATAATAACGCTATTTTCGTTCTTAAATTCATATTTTCTTCAGCATTTCACATAGTACAAATCTGTAAACACGCGTTCAGTTTCAATATGGTTGCCGTTAGGGACCAGATATGCAATTGAATCAGCCGTTTATTGCGATAAAAATCGCTACAACGACTGTTTCCACTCGTTAATTTAATTTCTCATTTCCTCCGAGGTTTGCATCGTCTTTATTTAAATAAATATATGGGAAGCTGTCCCAATTAGCACTTTTGATCGATTGTGCGTCTAAAATGGTTAAAAGGTGGGACCCTTCATTACAAGCATTAAATATACGCTTTTCAATTTAATTGTTTTTTGACAAAGAAGTTGTTGTAGATCTGTTGTCATGAAGAACTTTTTTAATTTTGACGTAGTTAAATCAAATCGTATTTTATTTTATGTAATAGAAAATATTCCAATATGAGCGCGCGATGATTAAGACGGACAAATCATTTGAACTATTTCTATAAGTAACGATATTAGAGTGATTATAAGATTGAAATTAAGATACGTGCACTAAGTTTCATTGTTTATAATATGTTATACATACGTTTAATGACAACCTCAAATTGTGAACCAGCAATAAGTGTAACTGTGTTTATGTTAACCGTGCGTGTTTGTCTATAAACGCCGCCCACATTTCATAATTCAATTTTAAAGCTTTCAAAGTGGTGACACTGGCTATATGTACCATGTCATTTCTTAAAACGATTTCTTGCTAACCACGAGAGATATTTGGGAAAAAATCGTTATTTCTTGGAAAAGCTTAATGATTCATTAGACTGTATTTTTTTCTTAAGTTTGCATTTGGAATGGTGCGTCCATTTGAAAATAATTACCAACAGAATGAAAAGCTGCGATTTAATTCCATAAATTGTTTTCGCTTAGTTTGTAGTTTATTATATTATAACTTATTCACGCTTAAAAAAGGCAATGTTCGTGCCACAACAACGCTAGACAATTATTTCTTTCAATTTGATGTTTGGTAAATTAATCCTTTGGAATATGAATTCAACGATTACGTGATGCAGTTTATGGAACACAGTTTGATTTGATAAATATGATAAGGAAACGACAATCTATCAACAGGATCTTATCTATCGTTCTCTTTAATTTAATAGAGCGCTGTTAATGTGTTTTTTGTGTCAGGTAAGCATGAGAATATAATGCATGTTTATTCCCGAAAAACGCACATCTTGTCTGACACACACGACGCATGTTTTCGCATCGATTATTTGTTATGAAAAAAAGAAAGAAAATACAATGTAATCTTTTGTTGATTGTTCAAATATGCACTGATAATTATATATACACCTTTCAGAATTGAGCAAACTACCATCATTAATACGAACTTAGCGGTGGTAGATCGTTCTTGTTCGAGCCGCCATGAAACTTACTCAAATTAGAAACACATGCGCATGATAAAGTTGCATTATTTGAAATATGGCAAAGAAGAACAAACTGTTTTGACATTTTAATGCAGGTTTGCATTTTACAAGAGTGTGTGCTCCTTCTTTAAATTCTTCGAATACAAAGTCGAAAGTCATGCAAAAAACACCAGGAATCACAGAATATTATATCTAAGAAATACCAATGGAACACATAACACGTACCGAATGCAAATTCATATACTGCGTATCGTTCTAAAAAAGTGAACCTTTCGTGTAATACTCGAGGTATATATTACCCTGGTGAATTAATTAAACTGAATTTATAGACGTTGATAATGTTGGCAATGTTTGAACAAATACACAATAAATGTTGTGGGAAATAACCCCCGAAGACAAATGAAATAACCGATGATTGCAAAACTAATAATTTCGAATATTTAACGATCGGAAACAGCTGCCAAACTTGTGTTATAACAAGTTTATAAAAACACGTCATTCTAAAATATCATTAAAATAGTTCAGAATAAATATTAAATCATGGCATTTCTCTGTCATAAGCGGCGTTCGTAACATTTTATTAGCCTACTAATAAACCTAAAACAAAAAAACTAACACAATTATGTGTAATCATAATATCGGCCTGGAATAAACATGACCTTCTATCAAATGAAAACCGGAAATCATGAGAAAAATCGTCGTAATAGTAATAAACACACAATACATACATTGAAACTTCTAAAAATAAAAAAGAAACAACATTGACTGTCAAGCACCTTATAGGGGTTTTTGTCAAATGTACGATACATTGAGGAGGGCCGATACTATGAGAATAAGACCTATAGCATTACAGATGTAAAGCGAATTTTAATCGTAATGTTTAAATATACAATCTTGATAAAATTATTTGCAGTCATAGACACTCATGTAAACTTGGTTCATTGGGCAACACGTGGACTTTTAATTTGCAAATCATTTATTTGATTGACTCTTTTAGTTATGTGCATCTTTCTAAAATACGTCACAATCAATTTACTTGTTCTTGCTTTTAAATATTTCCGTTATCATGTCATAATTTCCGTAGGCCTTCTTGTTATGACCATAATTTTGTTTAAAATAAATGTTTGAGTAGGCCAGGACTTATTGATTAAACGAAAACGTATCATCACACAAACAATACTTGCTTATTTGTTTTTAGGTAATATTTTACGAATGCCGTTTTTTGGGTGCAGCTGATCCACTCTTCCTATTCAAGAGTACGCATTAGATATCAACGTATGTTTGTTTACAGCATTGCTTGAGAAAAGATATTTTTATATCATGTTAACATGTTGTTTTATTTAATATCTTAGCCAATATGCCTTATGTATTTTTTTCAAAACGAAAGTTATTCTTGAAACCCTACGAAAATCGTGTTCCTAATGTATGTCTGATTCTAATGTAAACAATGCGACCCAAATGATAAAAACGGATTCATAAGAATTATACAAATATTGAGAAAAAAGACCTAGAGTGTATTTACAGAGATTTGCTGATTAAATGTTCTTATTTTTGAATATGTCATTTAATATATTTACTATCAAAATAAGGGCACACTACAGATTGACACTTCTGAACTGATTATTTAGAGAAGTAAACTATCTCGCCAAGAAAAGCCTCGGCAATAACTTAACGTAGGTTTTCTGAAGTCTAAAAAGATTCTTTACTTTACCGTGCTGTCGTGTAAACAGACATGTTTGTATTGGTAAAATAACCAGAATTAAAACTAGTTTGAAGATAAAACTTATAAACTTAAAGCTTTTAGATATGAATTTACATGTATTAAAAAGAAGCCATATGAAACAAATGTTCCTTTTTGCACAGAACAAAAATAATACAAGTAATACACTGCATGTTATTAATTAAATAGTTGTGTCCCCATCTTCAGAATCCATGTGTACACAATTCTTCTCCTTTTTGTACGGTGATTAGGTCTCGTAGTAACCGTCGGAGAATGTGTTTGACACACAGAAACACAATAATTATTAACAGACATGAAATGGAAAGTTAAGTATCCTTTTATCTACAAGAAACGCCATCATAAACAAGTTTAGTTTATGACTATAGTTATAGTTTGCTTAATGTGTGTCTAAAATATTAGGTAGAATGTGAATCCATTATATTTATATTCAGACTTTAACAAAACATAAATGAAAGTTGAGGTGAAGTATAATTTTATTTACATAACCTTTGACTTAAAAGGGAGTGCGCAGTAGTTTCATTTAACCTTTTATATATTATGTGAAAAACTGTTTATTGATTATAAACAAATATTTATCCTAGAGGTGCCTCATATTTAAACATTATATTAAATTACAAACATAATACAAGTAGAAGATGTTTGAAGTTCACTTGCAATCTTGTTTGCTATATACGGGCAGTCATTCGTTTAGGTGTATTCCCGATGACGTCGTTGATTCGGTAGACTTTCCTTTTTCAGCGACCATAATTGCGACCCAGGTTTATAACGAACACTTATGTAGATGCATTGGAAATAAGCATTCATTTCTATTTGGAGCAATTCACTAGCTAGTGAAACGCTATATTCAGCAGATGTATCTTGAAGTGTGCACTACTTGATGATATTCACAATCTATACTATTCAATATATTAAGACAAAACAATGTTGAAATAACTAGGCCGTGAAAAAGCTTTATTCAAAAGATGTGCAGCATGTTGTAAACGAGCACTCAGATTGATGTTTTAAAATGGACTAAGACAACCATTTGTAACTACTAATGTAACCACAACATGAAAGCAACGACTCTTCTTTTTTAGGTTTCCCTTCCATGCGATATCCAGTAAACTGCCCGTCCTATGTCCAGCCAGATGGAATGACTTCTAGAAATATCTGTATCTCCACTAATCTTACAAGGTACATTTGTCAACAATACAGCAGTTTCAAATCTTCAACTAATCATAAACTAGATCAGAAGCTTCTCTTGAGTCTACCATTTGTTATGTCTAGATGGGGATTTACGCAACTTGACTACTGCTGGAAAAGTGAAAATACTTATATATATTGTATACTTATATACCGTCACAAATAATCCCAACAGTACGGAAAAGAAAGCCATTGTTGAATATATTATTTTTAAACTATATTGTATATTAATGTATTTTTAACAACATCTTAGTTAGACTAAACTACGCAACTAAGCAACGAATTATGAACGGACCCGTGAACATACTTTTCATACAAATACAATTTATTCATTAACATCAGGAATACAAACTTAGATAATGTGTGTTTCACTATGCTCTGTGAAAGAAAATAGATAAAAAAAATAGTGTGTTTTTATTATAATCACAAATCTGTGAATAAAGAGACTAGAGGCCACTTACATTAAATACACTGACCTTTTCGTTAATAGTTTGTTCTATACAGAAACAAGGCTTTAAATTCGCATACAATAGTAGCGGTTCTATTTTTTTCTAAAAAGTCATTAAATACACGACAAACATATTGATTTTTTTATCGCAATTTCTATTCAACCAAATTAGAGAATCTGCCATAGAAGCTGTAACTGCTCAATATATGGGCATGCTCAAGATAATTCTGACTGTATCTTCATCTTTCGAACGGCAATTTTAAAAAGCTCGCTTAAATGTTTTACCTCGTTGAGTTTGCGCAATGTCTGTGTTATTTTTACTACGTTTCAAAAGTAATTCAACATTCGAGCTTTAAGATGTGTATGGGTTATCGAGAGGGAGGTGGGGTACGGTCGGCGAAAATCTGGTTGTTTTCTGTTAGTTCATTTGGTGTTCGTGACCAATATTATTGACATTTTGTATAGAGAAAGAATGCATGGAGACTTAGTCTGAGATTACATGTAAGTGTTATCAAGACAAGTTGAAGGCCACTAGTACTAAAACATAAAAACAATTGTTTGCGACTAAACAATATGAGTTTGAATTTAGGTTTTAAAATTAAATTTTGAATATCGGTAAATAATATGTTAAATGTGTTTTTCTTGTAGGTTCAGATGTACCCCATCATCCTCTCAGTAAGGTTGGGTTCTCTCGTTCGTACTAGGACGGCCAGTTCTAAAACGAAACTAAAATAAACTAAAACGAAACGAAAATAGATATATCCAACCGCATAAGTATTTAACCTGTAAAGCGATATGACAACATTATGTATTACAATACGAAAATGAAATAACATGTAATGAGTTATATACATGTATTAATATTAATAAATGTCGTGAATATAGTGTATTGTGTTATAATTCAATAAAATGCCTTGAAGTATATTCGTGAGGTTTACAACTTTTATTCCCGTATTATGGTTATACGCCACCGTTTCCACAATTTACTTTAAGGGTGAGTTGTCATTTATAAATATCTAAACAGTTCCCTAGAGACAAGAAATGTGAGATTAATTCAAAAATTACTGGTGTGACTAACTTCTCAATTTAGACCCAGTCGAACAATACGCATTACTGTATATTGGGAAATACTGTGTACATAAGAAACAAGGCAACATTACCCTGGGAATTATAAACACATCATCATATATCACTGTTTAAGCTTGTCGATTAATCATTTTTAAATTATAGGATTCATGAATATATATCATTGAAAGAAGATTTGAAAATAAGTCAGAACACAGTCAATAGTAAAAGAAATAAACGCACATTATAAACCTTGAGAAATTGACGAAATATTGGCATGCACTGAAAATAAAATGTTCTAAAATCAAATAACACAAAGTTTAATATTGTATATTGGTTTAAGTATTAAAATTTAAATATACCGTTTTTTTTTAAATCAACAGCGTCAATTACATAATTTAATATAGACAGCATATATTTTGGTTAAGACATCATTCTTACCATTCCAATCTAACATATTCAATACATCTGTTGCAAGTCTTGCTGTGTAGAACCTACTCCTAACATTGTATAATTTCTAAAACGTCTAGGCTAGGTCGTCTATCATTCACGCATTAAAACAGAAGTGTAAACAACGAGCACTCTTAGTGCTCATGGAGGTCAAAACCAAGGAAAAGACACATACTATTTTTCGCGATTGAACTCTAATGAGGTCAAACGATATTTAAAAAAAATCTTATTTGGCAGCACGTTTCTCGTGTTGGATTCGACACGCAATCGTCTTGTGTCTGTGTCCAATACACAAACTTTCTGTGTCAAGCGTTGAGCAAATGCTTTAAATATGCTGATTACTGTAACATTTGCTAATCCAATTCTCCTGCTTCAATTATGGCATCATAGCGTTGTCTGTTCGACATGGAACGATAAGTACATAAATGTATACATTCGTTAAATTGCGCTGATAAACAAACAACACACTTGCGTATGTGATGTTAACGATTCAGCTTTTGTTTTTGATATGGGGTCACATTTTGATTTGTTGTCTGGTATGACCGACAAGATATCAATATTTATTGTGTTTTGGTTTAATTGGCAGTGTTCATAAATACACAGATAATACTCGGCCACTTGTATACTCTGAGCTTTGGAAAAAAAAACACAGCATTGATCAAATATAGACGAATCAACTGAATTGCCAGTGTATCCAAACACTAATTATGTTTATGCTGGATGTAATGATATATTGTTGTGTTAACTTTAATACAGTATACATTTCCTGATATTTTTTTACATATTTGAATAATGTATTAAACACGTTTATTTTTTTTTTTAGACGTCATCTCCGTAAATTCACTTTTTGAAAAGAACCCTTCTTCGATAATCCAAATTTGATAAAAGGGGTTATGGTTTATGAAACAAACGCATGGTATAATTTATCTCGTATAATATGAGAGTTTAATGATTCGTATAATATATCATAATCATGTTCTTGTGTATCTGGATTGGTATTTTTATACATGATTCATATTAACACCATCAAAGTTATTTTTTATATGATTGTTTTTATTTTTATAGAAATAAACCACACTAAAATGTACACTCAGCAGGTTATAAAAGGGAGTTAATTGTTAATTTAATTAAACACATCCATTGACTACCTTATGCCTTCACTTATTGAATGTCCAGTTCAAGCACTTCACTTCCGGGTTCAGTCACTGTTTCCGGCGTATGCGAGTTTTGTTGGTGGTTACCATACCCTACAGGAGGCGTTTCATCCGGCTACACCGGCTCCGCAAAACCAACGCACACTACCAATCTAAATAAAATACAATTTAGTTATTAAAAAATGTAGCAGTTATTCAACCTTTGGCGTGGTAAGAACTTATAAATTTGAAAATAAAATCACGCGAAATATTGTGCATATCATGCAAGTATACGTTAGTTAATCATCCCGTGAGGTGTAATGAAATCAAATAGATACACGTGCTGGACAGACACTTATCAATCATACGTAAAGACTCACCACTTTAACAAATACACCGATATTGTTTCAAAAATAAGCTATTATCATAACAAGTCATTCCAACACACGTCAACATGAGACACATTCAAACGTGAAACACATTAGCCGAGGGTGTTATTTTGGGATGAACAGTTGCAGTTACGTTTAAAGACTTTATTATTCAAATCCTCACACACGCAACATAATCGATTGCCGCCGGTTTGTAAATCAAAGCATTGATATATAAACAGCACACTTCTCATTCATTTTAGTGATATAAACACGAATATAACTCAGGATACCTGAAATTGAAATGGTTTGGAAAATCAATGTGTATTAAAAATGCCTTTTAAGGAATTAAATCCGAAAGTATTTTCATCGTTTTGTCTTTTCTCCTTATATGTATTATTAAATGTTTGAACAATACATTTGTAACATTATATTTGGTTAATTTAATGCACTGCCTGTGCATTAAGTCAAGCAGCTCAAATCACATACTTTCAAATTAAATAAATCAATAACATAGCGTACGTTACAAAGGGTATAACACAAGTGTTTTGTGCTTTTTAATGTATTTGATTTGTCTTCAAAAGGCTAACGTGGCTTGGCAAGCCTCGCCGTGTAAACTTTAACTGATCTAATACAATCAAGTTAACACATACACTTTCCGAATGCTCTCTATTTTTTCGAGTACACTTATCGATCGATGCATTCTTTGTTGTAGCGTATAATATTGCACACATATACAACGATTGGATTAAAAGGCATCTACATGTTCCATAGCTGATGCTAGTGTTTGGTTATAAAATGTCAAACTTACTATCACTATATTGTCCTGTCGTTCAATGTTTAATCTACCAGGATCGCTATTAATGAAAATGCCAATTGAAATGTCAGTACTTCAAAACTGCAAAATTCACCAGAAAGGTTCAGATGAATTTAGTTGCAAAGATTTTAGATGTAAACGAGTGCAACCATTTGGGTTATCATACATTGTGGAAATATGTGTGCAATTGAAACAAAAGAATCAGTGTTGAGCTTGACAAATGCAGTGAGAAAAATAATGTACAATTTAAGCTATCGATCAAAAATGGCAAGAATATAAACACACAACGATCTAAAAATATAAAAAGTCACTTAACATGTACAATACATAACTGTTACAAACATATTTCCTAATCAAATAAGAAATCACATCAATTCAATCTGGTGATAGGTGCATGCATTGTATTTCTTACTCGGACCATTACGCAAAGAACACTCTAAAGACACATACAGTCTAAATGGTCATAGACAAACCATGTACATGTATATATATAATCCGTTATTTATCTTGTGGAAGTCTTACATTTGATTTCTTGTACAATTAAGTATGAATAGCACATTCATCAAAACACAATTAAATACAGCCATATAAAACGGACACGATAATATAGATAACCATTATCATCAAATACTATTTCGAACCGGGTTCTGATTGCCTTAGGTATGCTCTGAACACGTGTCTATTAAAGGCATTACAACTTCAAAAATCCACTAATTTATCTTCACCGTTTCTCTGGAGATCTTATATTCTCAACTCAATATCTCCAACTTCTTGGGAACTCATGGGAAATCTTCACGTCATTTAAACGCATGCATTGAGATTTTGGTTTTATATTATTTCGACATAATATATGCTACAAACAACGCATACGATGACACTAATGTTTAACAACGTCATTATGGTACCTGCTATATATCACTACTTTAATACAATTCTTGATTGTTTTTAATCTTATTACACTTTTATTTCCCCTTAGGCCACTTCAAATTGATTTGTTGGTCTACGGATATTTTTGAAAAAAAAGTTAAAGAGGCGAGCGAAAAAAAACATTTTTTTTTTTTGAAAACAAGAAAATTCTCGAGCGATCGAAGAGCGAAGAATAACAAAATCACATTTCGATATAAAAATATTACAGTATCAAGAGATACAGGTTTAAACAGCTATATTTTACATTCAAATAAATTTTTATACAAACAATATATATCGACGTCATAATTTTAGGAGTAAGTTGCATATGACCTTTGACCACGAAATATACATGTAACCATATAATTGAAGTGAGGGACACATGTCTACCTACTGCTGCTTATATTTGTTTGAAGTTTTAAACAGTGTAAGCTGTGAAAAGGTCCACCATGTTGCAAGCTGTGAAAAGGTATACCATGTTGCAATAGCATTTAATGAGGGATAATCATCAAAATGATAATGACAGACAGTCGGACCAAGGCCATGCATATGATCCATTGTCGCTACATTGTTTTAAAAGGGGCATATCGATGGTTAGTACGGTATTGTATTTTTCTTAAATAAATTTATACATTTCAAAGAACTTATTTGATGTTTGTGAAATACACGGACATAGCTGTTAAACATGTTCTGTCAACCATGTATTTAAAAAATTATAAAACATTGTCCCTGTTAAACTTTTAGAACCAGCATTTAATGATTTTATGTTTATTGTTTGTTCACTTAAAATTTTATTATATGAAAAATGTGCCTACATGTAGGTAAATACGCCTATTTAATGAAGACAAAGTATAAACAAATCTTACGTCATGTTTTCCGATGTTGTTTGAAATTGAACATGCTTCAACGGTATCTGCTGATAGTTACATGTTCGAATGTAAATAAACAAAATCAAATAAGTCACAGAACGTAGAAGATGTGTTTATATTTTTAAGGGTTGGCTGCAGCAGCTTTTCGCCGCAATTTGATAAAACTGTCACGACAGCGAAACGTGTACTGCTCGAACAGGAAGAAATTTTTTTCTAGTCTCGATCGAATTTTTTAGCGTCTGTATTTATCGATTAAAAAGGTTACGAAACACTTTATTTGGCATTCGTATTCAGCGTCAAAATCGTTTCTGCTAGATCGCGTTTTTTGTTGTTGTTTTTTTTTCATAAATTTAAGAAAACAACATGAGTTATGGTAACAGAAGGACACAAAAATGAGTGCGAGCGATAAAAAAGAATAGTTTTTCCATTAAAAAAAAAAGGTGCGGCAAATCCGACGACCAACAGATCAATTTGGAGTGGCCTTATTCATTTCAAAATCATTTAGACTAGCCATTCAAATATAAAGATGAAGAACCCGTCGCGCGCCCGCTGGCCACAACAAATAGGCATCAGGACTGTATGGATAGTAACGGTAATGAAATACCAAAAAGCATATAAACGTCAGGTATTTGCAGCATACGTCTCGATGCCTTTGTTGAATTGATCACTTCTTTGTAAAAATCATTACGCTAAAATCGACATCTGTTTGCTTCTCGTATGCACATTCTTATGAATAAATCCAGCATCTCCCAATTAGTAAATACAAGCGTAAGCAGATCATCGAATCAGGAGCATATGCGTATTGACATTTTATAAAAGTCGGATCAATAGATGATAAAAAAACAATCAGTAATAGTAATGCAGGCTTTTACATAATTTCTTGATTAAAGATGACACATTGCAGAGTAAAAATACAAGCCAGTAAGAAGCTTTATGCAATAATTGCCTTTATCGTTAATCAAAAATACAGAATTGTTAAAGCTTTCACAACATACATTACTATATAACAAACGATACAGGCTTAGGGGACGAAAATCTAAATAACAGAAAAAAACAACAAAAAAACCGCTTCAAATAAAAAAATTACGAAACTCTACAGATATGCGCTCTACTAAACGAAACAGTTACAAACATACCTTGCAAATGCGTATCATGTATACGTGAATAAACATCTTTTTGATTACACACGAGTTATATTATGTCATGGTGGCTAAACCACTTTGATAAAGGAGGACCCAATATATACAAGAGGATCCCCACGATATATCTGAACCTATCAAACGGATCTGGAATTGCTAAAAAGAAATTCGATTATCAAGTGCACACAATCAAAAAAAAACATTTATAACTATCTGACAGACTTCTCATTTCGCAACATTAAATCACAAATTGTGTGAAAATACTATACAGAACAACGAATGCTTAATACGAGCACCCATCAAATATGTTATGTCAGCATTATTAAATAATGCATATGTATGTATGTATATATACTCAAAATAACTAATGATATTGAATGGCGCGTGTGTTATAACCAAAACAAACATTACCCATTACACACGTTACATTATTGTGGATATGTTATGTAAAAGTATTAAAATTACAGGTAGCCCTTACTTTTGATAACGGATATTTTGTGCATTATAATCAGTCGGTCGATCATAATAAGCAGATTTGTTGCGAAAACAAGGAACAATACATTTAAAATAACGTCAATAAGGTACTATACATCCCACGAACAATAATTAGGAAGGTTACTTCTGCGTGCTACAGCCACCAAAACACGAATTTCTTGCAGATTTGGTTTCGAGTAAGATGATTTTATTTGCCACGATTTATGGAATTTCAATAGAAATACAACGCCTTTTTTGAAGCGTAGTTCGTTTTAGAAAATGATGCAGCGTATCTTTCATGAACGTATCGCAATGTGTAGTTATTTCTTTATAAAAGCACCGATGTTTGATGGCTTGTTGCACGTAAAATACATAAGGGATATTGATGATTGACAAATATATTTAAAATAGGCAATAATAACTACTCGAACGTATGTTTCACAATTACAAAAATAATGATTCATTCTAATTATCCCCCTTTAAAATAAAAAATAATATAACATAACCGTTTAACTTAATGACAACTTACTGAGATATGAGACCTATATTACACGTTTCCAATATTATAATAAACATAAAAAGGCAACTTACACTACGAAACAAGGAACAAAACACGTATGTTTGTATGACCATTTTATTTAATAGCAATATACATCAAAATTGTTTTAAGTACGTTATTACATGTTATGGCATTCATCTCTGTAAACATACTTATTAATTATTTGCATGTCATATTGCAGCTTATCAAAAAGCCATAGTTATTCATTTGCTTTATACAAATTTTGTAAGGAACAGAATGGCAAGACATTATCGTAGATGAAGGACATGATGCTCAATGTAACAGGGTACAAGTGTGATTCATATGCCAACCTGTCTCATGGGAGGGTTTCAGAAGCTAGTTTTACAAGTAATTTGCAACTTTGATGTATTTGTATTGACAAACAGTGGATGTGCACACACGTCCATTATTTATTCGCAAAAAGATTCCGTGCCCACGATGTCTCTTCACAAGTTCAAGAGGAATATCAGGCCAATAATCACTAAGATGTCAGAATATAATGTATTATATCCAGAACATGCAGGCTTTGACTAGTGTATGGGCTTAGTGTTGCAATCACTGTCTTTGAATAATATGTATATATAATTCAATTATCAGTGTCCATGCGTAACGGTTTTCGGTTATATAGCGTAAATAAACGTAACGTTGTGAGCGGCATGTGGGCAAACCTCTTTCAACTTTAAAACACGAATATAACACTTTTTAAATTGTTTTCGCCATGCGATGTATTCGTGCGCGTTTTTCAAAACATTCTTTTTATATTAACTTTGTGTACATATATCGAGTTTAAAACAATCTCTGTTTTCGAGATGTGTTGATTGTATATCTTTAAGAGCTTTACAATAAAAGGCACATCGCATGTTCGTGGCATTAATATGTATTGAATTTCACTCGTTGATTGTCTTACGTCTTATTTCAATAAATTATATCACAATCAAATCGTGCGATGCAACCCATGCAATTTTACAAGTCAAGTAAGTTTACATATTTATATTTATTATTGTTACAATTGCTGCTATTTTTGCACAGATTTTAGTGCCCATGAACTATTATCAACATTTATTTTCATGCAGAATAATGTTTATTCCGCATACAACAAACTAAACCGTTGCAATCAACAAAAACAATGCAAGAGCATTAAATATATTTTAAAATATATTTTAAAATAAATAAAATACAGGAATAATATCTTACAAGCATTAAACCGTTAATTAGCATACACTTTAACCCTTTTACAGATTATCAATTATCACCCAGATTTTATATCATCGCCTGTTATACCGAACTCAGATACATTATCCTTAATTCATCGCGTATGGTCATAATCTTAAATTGACATAATGTAAATTTCGTGTTCAAGCATGACATGAAAATGCAATAAAACAATAAAACCAAGCACTCTATCCACTATGCATTTCGGTAAGGTTTTATAATATTAAATGGAGCCAATATATATGTAAAACTTATCTCAAATACATCATCATTTAATAGCGGCTAAGTGAGATCATACAATTATGTGAATGCTATGCTACAATCGCTAAGTAAAATGGACGGAAGCTTTTTTCTTCCAAACCAAAGGATGAATTAAGCTCTAGTGTTATTCAATCGTTTTGTATTTATCTCTACCTCTTCCTATCTGCCTCAAGTATCAAGGTTTTCAAAATAAGAAGGACATTCTGTCTACAAAATCAACATTTTCTATTATCATTGTTGGCTCTTAGACTTTCACTATCCAAACAATTTTCTTTCCGAGTAATTGTCATTAGGGACTAGATATTCAACTAACAAAGTCGTTAATTGCAATTTGATTCGCTACAACGTCCGCTTTCTCATATAAATTGTAAATGTTATTTGTCCTGTATCCCGATGTTCTCGTCTGTTTGTGTACGTTAACATATAGGTCCGTCCGACCTAAAAACTTTGATCGATCGTGGGCCCACATTGCAGAGAAAATAATCAAGAAAAGGACGAAAAAGTATTAAACATCTTTGACATGTTTTTCTTTGCAATTATTGACACAGTTGTTTTAATAGGTTTGTTGTCAGTGCGCAACTATTGCTTGATATCAAAGTTGAATTTACTGGAGAATATATCTTAATGTGTACTGTCATTGTAAATATATGAGGTATCATTGAGCATTTATTTAGACGTTAAAGACATTTCATAAATGTCCTTAAGATCGGTAACTCGATTATGACACTTTAATATATA
Organism: Dreissena polymorpha; assembly: GCF_020536995.1. Classification (NCBI taxonomy): domain Eukaryota; kingdom Metazoa; phylum Mollusca; class Bivalvia; order Myida; family Dreissenidae; genus Dreissena; species Dreissena polymorpha. Next base: position 90,685,942 of record NC_068356.1, read on the forward strand.
TAAATACACTTGTTAATCATTATGTTCTACCTTAGTTGTACGACACACTCAGATTTCCAGCCTAAACCGAATCTAATTGTTTCTATGCCTTCCCAATTGTCTCGTGTCTATCAAAGTGACGTCGGATTCACTTCATAATATCATTGAAAAGCTTTTAAGTTGTTTGCACACAAGAAATGTACCATGTCATGAATGAACACTCTTGTAAGTTAATCGACATAACCATATTTTTTCATTAGACCCTACTTGGAATTATGCTTGCATTAAGATTATTGCTTCCTTGATAATATAATTAGCTACTATGCTTGGATTAACTCCTGATAATTGTGTCTCAAAGTGTTTAGTTGATTATTTAAATGCCTAATTCACATCACACAATGGGTACTTTTCACAGCATATTTGCGAAATAATTGTTTCCTGCTATTTGATTTCGCTAACAATATCAATTATAACATAAAATTGATAAAACCTGGTGTTGTTAATGGAACAGCATGTCGTCTTCTAAATACGATGAGGATCGGTAATGAGGTTTTATCTAGCATTTTTCTCAATCTAACAAGTGCCCTAAAAAAACTTGATCATTAAATTGTGCATCAAGCAAGAGAACACAAAACTAATTATTGGCGTCGCTGTGGAGAGCGGCGACTACTATGTAATGCATTTGTTTTTCGCTTATGGGAGGAGAAGTTATTTTACAGATCAATGTATATATTTGTGTTTAAAGAATATCTTGCATATTGGTGATTTTTTGTATAAATTAGAGTAAATAAGTACTGCATTTGTGCCTATTACATTTATTACAACATATATTGCCAATAATGCAAAACTAATTGTTTTAATTAATAACTGATCCACAATTGATCACAGGGGAAAGATCACATGGACTGGGCATATACGCGAAACTTTCTGGTTTTGTATAAAAACAAAACATAATCAAAATATATTTATGTTGTGGTTTATTTCTTATTTGCTTATTTAGTGGAGAATAAATGAAGTACGATAGTTGACGACCTATCGCGCAAGCAAGTTTATTGGAAGGCGTAGTGGTACGAAAACGTACAATGTATTAGTTTATTAAAAGACATATAATAACGATCGTTATACACAACTTCACCAAATAGCAGTACATAAATGATGTCAGCCGGAATAGCTCAGTTGGGAGAGCGTTAGACTGAAGTTGTTTACGCAACAATCATCTAAAGGCCCCTGGTTCAATCCCGGGTTCCGGCACGAACGGAACAGTTTGGCGGCTGACAATTTTTTACAATCAGGTTAATAAATATAAATATAAATATGAAGACATTTTAAAATTCATTTAACTACAATTGGACATTTTTATTAAAATTAATGGATGCCGCGTGGTGACAACGCTAATTAAAATTTCTTACATCACTTTAATATCTTTTAAAATATACACGTACTTTTATATTAACAAATAAATGCAAACAAAACATCTATTATCCATGTATTTTTATAGTTGTCTATCATAGGTCCTAAGTACTATCCCTACCACATATAGAGCACGAAGCGCGACACGTATTATTGATTGTAACAATGAGTTGCGATAAAGGAAGCAGCCGCTTATCAAGGAGGAGCTGTGTCCCACATATAGAGCGCAAAGCGCGACACGTAAAACTATCCAGGTGGTATGGGCCCTTTAGCATTATCCGACCATTACGTCCATAGTTATCTTCCTTAGAATTTGAGAAATTTTGAAATCGTTGTTCGAAGTCCAAAATTTTCATCCGATTGTTCCCAAACTTGCATAGGTTTTTTTATCAATGAGGACCCAACACAAACTCTATATGAGCAATATCGGACCATAAGTCCAGAATTATGTCTCTTTGAATTTAAAAATAAAAGTAAAAAACTGCTTGGTTAGGTAATTATGTCAACATTGTTATGAGATTCTTTCCAAACTTACAGTGTCTTCATATCAATGAGCATTTTTACCTCATTTAATATGAGAAACATCGGGACAATAAGTCCAGAATGTTTCTATTAAATTTGACAAAATACACAATTTCCACTTGTTTAAAAGATTTCACAACTTTCGTCTGAATCTTTCCAAACTTGTTAAGTGTTTTTATATCAGTATTACTCGAATCCTATTGAAAATGATGAATATCGGAGCAATAAATCTATTATGATCTTTTACTGAATTTCAAAGTATTGCGAAATGCAGCTTCTTTATGCAATTTACAGTTTCATTCAATTTTTTTCAAACTCTTACAGTGTTTTCATATCAATGAGTACTCAACCCTTATCGTGAATGAGCAACGTAAGAATACGTTCAGATTCATCTCCCCTTGAAGTTGAGAAAAATATGAAATTACGCTTACAAGATGAAGCAGATTTTTTAAAACCTACACAGTTCTGTTCCATTAATGAAAACTGCACACGGATGCCATTAAAAAAGGAAACCACTGTAAATAAAATGAACTTTGAAATATTTGGGGGTTACAACACAAAATCATAGATAATGGTCATTTGGGGGTTATTACACAACATCATAAATAATGGTTATTTGGGAGTTATAACACAAAATTATAGATAATGGTTATACCAGTATCTTTTTCTATTTTGTTTAAAATAATCGGCCAATATATTAATGTTTACAGTAGAAAAAAATCGTTCCATGTACTTTCATTGAGTCTTTTTTACACTGAAATTCCCGACGCCCGTTGATGCTTTGCATCAATACTTATCTTGTACTCTATATATATCGAATGTTGTTCCGTAGGAACCTCTCCGAAAGAAACCGAATAAATCGCCCTTAGTTGCGCAACCAATATTGACAAATATTTAACCTTCTATACAAGTCCAATATATCCTAACATATAAGTGACGGAACTGCTTTTCTTTGTCTTGGACTGATGAACACGAACAAGTATGTCTGACGGAACGGACGTAACATATGTCTGCGACGCGGTGTGATATTGTATCCATTAGCAGGGAACGTTGAGGTGATTTATCGGCCTTTCTCCACCGTATAGTCTTGTAGGTACATGTGATGTTGAATAAATGCTTTGAAAACCACTCAAGGCTACTGGTCTTAATGGTTTAAATTATTTTCGCTTTTCTCTTGCATTGTCAGGGAACAGACACAAGAATAGTGCACATTTACCATAATTACATTTTTCCACGCGTTTGGTGTGTGCGCACTTTTTTTCTTGTGCAGCGATATTGTAATTTTGCGTCGCACTAATTTGAGCTACAATGCAATGTATACATAGAATGTCGACATATTACACTTCGAAAATACATTGCAATCTAATGTTTTAGTTTAGGAACCATCCACATGCGTTGAATGATGTGCAGAAAAACACGAAATTCAACCGCCACATTCACTAAAGAAGTAAACCAAGGAAAAGCTTTATGGATATTTCATCATTACTCGCCTAATAAATTCATCCTTACATTGTATTGAATTTGCAGCTTTTTTATCGCTATAAGGAACACATTGACCAAATACTAAAGCAGCAGTTATAAACATAAAGACACGCGACTACATGGCTTGAACGCACTTACAGGTGTTCATACTAATCACGACAAAGTCAGATTTAATATCAAACTGGCTTTAGTTATCCAAAGTCTAAGGCTGAAAGAGTACACTAGTATGCCTTAGAATCTCGGATTAGATATATCGTCTTGCAAACTGGTAACAGGAGATTAAACGGCATCACACATCATTTCAACAAAATGTATTGTATCTTACGATCAGACGCCATGACCTTTAAGGTTGGATAGATTGCAAGTATTTTTCTTAATGGATATTCGAAAATAGCTGAGTTGTTACTGTGCTATATTTGAAATTATAATGATGCCTGGTTCCAATTCGGAACTGAAAGTGAAAATCACATCTATATAAAAGTCGTAATATTTTTAAGCCGTCCACCGGGTTGAAGTTATTTTCGGGGGCCCATTTTGATAGACTGCATTACATACCATATAACTTTTGAGGAATTTTAAATTGCATTGTTATAAAAATTCACTTAAATAGGGTATGCAGTTAGTTTCCTTTCGTACCATCATATTTAACATTGAAACGTTTTTACATAGACAACAAAGGCCTATATAGAATGATATACGACTGCACAATTAGGTTTTCTTTTATTCTCATGCATCATAAAATGTGGATGTTGTTCATAATGTTAAAACGGGTACGTTCATTTAGTGGACTCACTTAGTCATTCCCTTGTTTACCATATAAAGAAGTGAAACTCCAGCTGCTGGAGCAGTATTGAATTTTCATTAAAAACAATTAGTTGGTCCTTTATTTAAGGCAAGTGACCGATTGCCAAAACAGTACAAAACAGCACAATACAGCACAATACAAACCAACATAAACACAAAATATGAATAAAGCTGGGGTCACCGCCTTGGAACGGTCAATGCAAAGCATTGGGGGTTTAAACCTGGTTATAGAGCGCTCAACCTCACACTTGGCCCAGCAATATTTATAATACATTTAAGTGTAAATAAAATTTAACGTCATAGCATTGTAACTCAAATTAAACAATAATAAAAAGGAATTAAAACGCATTCAATTTAATTACTATTTAATTACTCAATTGCATTGAAGATACAAGAGTAACAGAATTACAACTTTTTGACGAACGATCAAATAAAACTATTAACAATTGTCAACTACATTCCTTCTTTATAGAAAAGATTTGAGAATATAGAATCATAGAGTTAATATCTCAGATAATCATCGCGCAAATACAGGAAGAAGCAGCAATAATGGGTGTAAAAATTCCATATTACATAGCTTGGTTGTTTATGTGACTGCTAAACAAATTCAAAATAATTAAATCAAACAAGAAACGCCTATCAAGAGAAAATATCAATAAAATGGAACGTTATAAACCCAATGACCTATGCATGTAGATAAACCTTGGTAAATTAATTAACGTGTTATAGCTTTCAATACTTTGCTTAAAACTTTTAGTATTTGGAGATATTTGATAACAGTTATATTATAACGAGTGCATGCAACTATTCTTTGTATCACATCGTTTATTTACTATATATTTGCTGAAATATGAAGCGTAGAGTACACATAATCCGAAAAAGATTCATTCGCTAACTATATAACAAAAACATATAAATCGTGTACTTGTATTAAGTATGTTACATTGTATGTATGTCGATGCCGTTTCTATTGGTACATATGGCGCTTTAACCGTCAGTTGTATTCGAAACAAGAAATGTTGTTTCTGAAATAAATTTATGTTTAAACGCGATGTCTTGGTGTGTATTATTCTATGCATAGTTTAGATGTGTGTGTATACTTTATCTCAGACACATAGTATTGTGTTGTTTCTAACTTGAGAACTTCATATAGGCAACTTTGTGTATAGATAAAAGGTATACATTTGACATCAATTTGATACCCCTATATGTACAACAAATTGCTTATTATAATTGAACAACGCAAATGTATTTACGTTTCGGAATTTATGGGCTGGGAATAAACATAGGTGAGAGCGATTGTGCAAACACAAAGATCCGAATAACGAATGCCAGATATGCGAAAGTTATTCACATTTTGATTGTGGAAATCAACGTTGTTTAAGGTAGCGCACCTCTAATGGGCACATATCCAAATATAATCTAATTAATTATTTTCTTAATCAGCATCATTTCACTGAACTACATGCAAATTTGTAGGTAGGCTTTCCACGCTTTTTAAAGAAATATACCGATTTTTTCAAAACCACCCCCACGCTCGGCTTTTGTCCAGTTTATTTTCACCCCTGGGGTATATAAAAGTTCCATAATTCATTCAAATTTCCAAATATGGGCATGCAGTTGGTGTGTACAGATGCTGTAAAGGTGTTTAGAGTTTAAACAAGATGAAATAAGTATTCTTTTACAGACATTTATTTTTTACAAAGTTTTATCTATGGAAGAGCGCCATGAAATGTAAGTGATTTCAGCCAAGTAAAAATTGGGTCGGTTAAAAACAAAGTGTCATAAAATTCAAAATAGTATCATTTAAGTCATATTTTAAACTTAGTTTTTATAGAAACACTATATACAGCAAAAATACCAAGAACTAGACAGATTTACCGTTTACTTTTTGAAATAAAAATAAAAATGCAACATGCATGGTTCGTATTTTCAACAGTAAATCACCCAATTTCGCCATAACGTTGTTTTAATTTTAATAATTGAAGAATGTGCATAAAAATTGCAACATATTTAACAATAAATATAGCTTATATGCCATATTAAATCAAATTACGTTAGAAAATAAATAAATCGCGTCGCAAAAAAGTATACGTCGTCGGCAGGATTCGAACCTGCGCGGAAATATCCCAAAAGATTTCTAGTCTATCGCCTTAACCACTAGGCTACGGCACCTTATAGTAGGCTCTTCAACCTTCGAAGAAATCGCAGGAAATCATTAGAGGTGCGCTACCTTAAAGCGATTAAAGTGATTTGTTAATACGCTGTTTAAAATCCGAGATACTAAATTAATTTCTCCATTGTCGATAATTTGGTATTCGAAAACTATCCGCAATTCTCTAAGGGTAGAACCGAATACTCTGTCCAAATAGTAAATACTATACTAACATCAATAGTTTAGGGTGAACTCAACCTATGTGTATTTAAAACAGATGAAAAATTCTGAAATAACCAAACCTGTAATGGACTTAATTTTATGGTTGTGTCATTTTATTGAGAAAATGGTATTTTCATTCGATACTCAAATGCATGGTTACTGATATGTTTTGTATATAAGGCAATATAAAACACGTTCGACAACCTTCTTTTGTTTCTTCAATGACTACGTTTTATGTGTGTTTAAAATTTGTATTAATGCTATTTTCGTGTTTTTTGAAGGCTCACAATATTTGCTGACTCATTGTCTCACATTTACAGACACCCAACGTTTTAAACAATCCAGTGATACAATTTTATTTTAAAAAAAAATCGTTTTTTAATAGAGACTCGGATATTCGTTGTAGATCTTTATTTGTGAATAATAGATTTAAAAAATATATATTTCCTAGCATCACCCTCAATAGAAACCAAATAATATAAATGTAAACTATTATATTTCTACAGAAACAACGCTCACAGCAATGAAGTAAACAAACGTGACGTTTTGTGCGCGCGCGACGTTACGCTCATTTACTTAAAACTACTATGCATCTTAAATAGTTATTCATGTTTATTTTGATGTATTAACGTGTAAAATAAATACACATAATGTGTAGTTCCGACAGTTAAAACAATCTACCAGAGCAAATGGTTTATTACACACCCATGAATAAATAACGATACTAGTGTATCGCATCTTGTGCCTGTTTATTTAAAAACCTTTATTAAAGTGATATTATGGGCATTTTTTCACTGTTGAATTGAGCTGAAAAGAATTAACATGTCAAAAGAATTTGTTAAAATGTGGTAACTGACCAATTATCTACAACTCATCTTGCTACCAGTTGTTAATAAAAAATATATTTTATTTTCGATATTTTACATGACTCACCCAACAAAATTTGTCTTTGTGTCGTATGAACGAATCTGCATGAAAACTGCATTTAGACTCACATCGTACATCGAATCATTTTTGTCGTCAGATTTCAGAGCGAAAGTACGGTTGATACTCAAATGCATTATTTTTGTCTTTCCGGGATATTGTTTTAGTATGTTGATGCTGCATTAACAAATATAAGTGTATATGAAGTGAAAACACCAAAAATAAACTACGGTTGCGATAGACACCTATATACTGTTAGATTCCCATACTATCACTTTAATAAATGAGGAATCAAGTATCTTGCAAAAGTATTTGTTTTGGCGAAATATATTTATATGAACATTTAAAATAATGCAAAAAGAACGTTGTTCTCAATTTATCTCACATAGAAAATATGTATGCAACTCGTGACGTATTCAGCTGTAAATAAAAGTTTAAATGTATTTGTTCTCTTGTTTTAAGCTTGGCTCTACATTTTGCGAAATTTACTTCAAGGACGACTGGTTGTCATTTATGGATATTTGAACCAAACAAAACATAGATAAAGCTATAAAGTTATATATATATATATACGAGACTTTGCGAGGTTTATTGGACACTTTATGACTCAATAACGTCTCAATTTAGACCCAAACGATGATAACTCCCAACATTTGATTAGAATGTACTGTGTACATTAAATATATGGCTAAATGACCCTAAGATATAGAAACACATCATCATGTATCAATGTTTTAGCTGTGATTTATCATAGTATAGGATGCATTAATATCAAGCAAACATGTGATTGAAGAAACAATTGTAATTTGAAACATAGTTAATAGTAACATGAAAACACACACACTATTATTTTTTCGAAATTTAAAAGACACTTTCACTGACTAACACAGACATTTTTTATTATTTTATAACAGCACGTTATAATATTGCATGGTTGCATTGGTAGTCCAATGTAGATACCGGAGCGTGCAAAATCAACAGCGTCCAATAGATGGTTTATTATAGAGTTTTTAGCCATCAAATATTTCAGACTACACTCTTACCATTCCAATTGTGAATATTTTTAACTTCTGGTATCTTGTTCATGTTCAGTATATTGTTTCATTTCTTAGCAATGTCTAGGCCAAGTCGTTTATAAATTAAACATTTCTTTTTTCATTTAAACATTTACGTTTGTCTCTCAACACAAACGTTGGTGAGCATAACTCGAAAAAAGATTCGAGTAAGAGCACGTGTATAATAGTAATCAACTGGCACAGTGTCAAACCACTTGCAATTACGTTAAAGGGGAGAAAAATGGTGTTTAGACTACTCACAACAATAACGGCGGAGATCGACCCTGCATACATGTAGACTTGTAAAGATTGCAAATAGCAACCGTGCTTTTTAAGTTAAGTTGCATAAACGAATTTCTATATAAGCAAAACTTTCCAATTGCTACTGGGATGTTTAACATAAGTCTATTTTATTGTTACACTGCTGCTGCAGTGAATCTATAAGGCTAATTTTGAGTGGAGAAGGAAGGAAACGAACGATCATACACATATTCGATATTATAACATAAGGTTAGATGTTGTAAATTTTATTTAATGGTTCACCAAGTGTAGAAACTAAACGTTGATATAAACATAATAATACAATATCTTCGGTTAAATGTAAACATACTGTGCCGCAAGAACGGCATGTTGATAGTTATCCTACTCAGAAGTATATATAAAGGGAATTGTACATACACATAAATTTAAAATAATCATAGACAAACAATATATATAATTGGTCATTATACCACGGAAATCTAAAATTTAATGCCTGTACGATAAAGTAAGACAATCAAATCAATAAAACACTAAATCCAATAACACTATATTTCACAATTCGACCATACAATCATCTGTTTGTAAAGACAATTATTTTATTCATTTTCGAACGAGGTTCTTATTGTTCAAGGGCTGACGTACACATGTCTAATAAAGGCCTCTAAAAATCAACAATCCATCCATTTATCTTAAGCGTTCCTAAGAAGATCTAGAATGATATCGTCAATTTCGCTTAACAAGGGAACGGTTTGATTCTCCTGGCGTCCTTTAAGTGCATACATTGGTATTTCGGTTTGCATCCGATGACACCAAATATCATACACGATATAAAAAATGTTACGTTCATTTTATCATACTTTCAATAAAAGTCTGGATGTTGTGGTCTAATATCGTTATTATTGACTCTTAATGTATTATAAGTGGTTACAAATGGTACAGCGCCGCTCGCTTACAATAAAGAATATTGAATACAACATATACGCAATCGTCAGCCCTAGATCCCACTTTGGTCGTAATATTCGCCATTTTTAATCCTGAAATGGATGAAATGAACTGTGTAACTTGCCAGAAAGACGAGGGCAACACAAGCCTAAGCGTTTGCCAGAAAGGGGCTGGACATTCCCTTTTAATTATCCGTGGAAAGTTATGCATTCAACAGAATTTTACAGATAAGATAGAACAGCACAAATATATTGTAAGCTCTGTGCATATCTTGCGTCTATTCTGTATGATGATAAACCCGATATTTTGTACACAAAACGTTTGAGCTGTACATCGAAACATTCACACATAACCCTGACAATGCATAGAAGTCAGATAAATAGATGATCCAACGAACCCAGCAGCAATTATACTTATAGTCAAGAAAGCCGTTAAGGTATTTTGTGATTAAAGATGCAAAATCCAGATATTAAAACGTGCCAGCAAGCAAATCGATGCAATATCTGCTTTAATCGTTGATAAAAAGTCAAATCTTTTTAAGCTCAGCATGGATTATTTCATAACAAATGACACCAATACATGAGAAAGAAGACAAGCTGCTGAATAGAGAGAATCCGAACCAAACAAAAACGCCTCAAATACGTGCGTAAATGAAGGAAACATGCGTCCTATAGAACGGAGAAGTTACTCAACGCGCCAGACACAAGCTAAACAGGTATAGGGGAATAAACCGCTGTGTTTTTTCCTAAACGAGTTATTTCATGCTACGGTGGCAGAACCACATGGAGATTAACATAAAAGTAGAAAAAATGGTATTTAAAAGATAATCCCATGCATATTCTGAACCTATCAAACGACTCTGGAATGTTTAAGTTTAAATACGATTGCCAAGTGCACGCATTCAAAAGAACAAATGAAAGAATTGAAAACATGTGTATCAATTGGACTGCCTTTAAATGAAGACATTGTTAAAAATCCTCTTATGAAATGCTACGGATAACACAAAATTAATACATGCATCTGTCGAACCTGTATAACAACTAAATTAGATCATGTATATATATATATATATATATATATCTGTATACAGTCGAAACTGACCTAACGGCCACCTGAATTTACCGGTCACCTGTAGATAAAAGGTCAGTCTGGAATCCCCCCGACGAAAAAAACTCTATATTACACTTGAATTTAACGGCCACCTGACCATAACGGCCAACGGCCACTATATTCCACTCCGAAATTCATGTTTGACCTGAAATTAACGGTCACGCGTCAGTCGTCTCGAGTCGCGAAAATTAAAAACACAGCACATTATTTGTCCGTCTTTTTTGCGTTTAAAGCGTCTGAAAGCGGTAATTGTCTATGATATTATAAAAGCGGCCCGCTGCGAGTAAACAAATTATAAGGTGTTGAGAAGGTTTCTTTTGCGGGGATAATTGTGGGGGTATCTTCAAAAGAAAATATATTAGAGTTTATGACTTGTTGAAAGTAATTATCGCTAAATTAAATGACCGCTATTTCTTTGAATTAGAACGGTACAATTACACCGTACTATCGGTTTATGACACCGAATCCGCTTTTTAGACTTTTACGAACGTGACGTCAACGGAACGTGACAAGCTTTATTTACTGAATGAATGAGATGCATGAGTAAACAATTATACCAGCGTTGATAAAGTCATTGTTTAATTTAACAATATGAAATTAAATCAATCTAAAAGATATTATTCTCTATTATTCAATGTACACGCGTAAGTTAATGCTGTTATTAAAATGTTCTTAAAATTGTGATCCGAATGCAACGGTCACCTGTGGACAACGGTCACTTTGATCATTTCCCTTGAGTGACCGCTGAATTCAGGATTGACTGTATACCCATGTATATGGGTATATATTGAGAAGAACAATTGATAGCTCATATAAAAAACGTATTAAAATTACACCTCGTTCTTGTTTTGTTCAATATCCACAGTCGGTCGACCAGGTTCAGGATATTCTGTGGGAAACGAGGCATAAAATATTAAACATTGCGTCAATACGGTGATAAAACTCCCACGAGAAATAATTATTAATGCAACTTTGGATTATATCAGCATTGCATGCAATTCTGGCATATTTGGATAATTGCGTTACGCACGTTAAATGGAATGTCAATAAAATCACAACGCGGTGCTGTTGCTTTGTCAAGACAATGGTGCATTACCTCTTTCATGAGCTTATTGTCATGACCATTTCTTCTTGTTAAAAGCACCAATAGTTAGGACTTGTTACAAGTTAAATACATAATGAATAATGATGAATGCCAAATATACCTTAAAAAGACGAGCATGTTTTAACTACACAAAGACATTTTTATGACTGCAAATTTATTATAATCATATCCCCTTAAAAGTAAAAGTTATAAGGATTGCCGTTATGATTTGAATGTTTAGATAATCGAATATCAATATAATTAAGAAAATATGTAAGTTTTATTGGTACAACTGGTTCATAGTACACAATACGTCTTATATAAACCACCAAAGATAAATTATTTATACTGTATGAATCACACTTCCAAGTCAACGAGAACGAGAACTATTAAAATAAACGCCAGTTTAACGAGGATAACAGTGCAAGATATGGCTATGGCGTTTTTGCGAAGAGCGAACATACTGATGAATAAAGTTTGCAATTACATTATGATATGTATCTGTGGTTTATATGGCACCATAGCGCAGGGCGACCACGATGTTGAATAAAGTTACAGAGGAAATAAGCAGTGCCAAATCCTCACGTCCTTGTGTCCACAAAGTCAATGACGTCCCATTGACCTGTTTCCGACTTTTACACAGAATTTTTAAGCTGACATAACACTGGATTAAAAATGTTAAAGTTCTTGGTGATGTTTCTTATAGATGCGTTGAATAGGCTTAGTTCTACAAGGACAATACATTGTGTGTTTGTATAAAAAAGCAGAATTTAATAAGGCGCAAATACAAACTTAACAATTGTAGTAAGGTCATATCTCGACATACATTCAACATATGCTTTGGGTAGATCGCAAAAACTTCTATTGTACAATACCAATGACAGACTTTTTTTTTTTAACATATATATACGATATATATATTACATCAGCATTGCATGCAATTCTGGCATATTTGGATAATTGCGTTACGCACGTTTAATGGAATGTCAATAAAATCACAACGCAGTGCTGCTGCTTTGTCAAGAATATATATATATATATATATATATATATATATATATATATATATATATATATATATATATATATATATATATATACCTTTTAAAAATAGTTTTTTATTCTAATTACCGTTATTTTCTACAAGTGTTAGGAAAAGTACGAAATGCATTAACTATTTGAACAACGCATATATTGCTTAATAATGTTGTCATAATGTAATACAGACCCAGTCACAATCAATATTTTCGCTTATCTCGAGTCTTACCCTTGCAAACATAGAATACCTGCAACAGTCGAATGACATATTGCGTACTTTTCGTTTTATTTGCATACTATAAAAATGCAATTAAACAAGAAATCACAGAGATGTATATGCTATGTATTTTATTGAACTATCGATATAGAAATTTAGTTTACTTATACGTAAACTCATATTCATGTAAGACGTACGCAAGTTAAAACAGAATCGAATAGCTGAATAGCAAAATTTCACAAATACGTGCCTAATATACTATAGTATTATATAATCGTAATATGCAATGGATGGAACTAAGTTTATTTTTAAATCCAAGGAAGAATTCATCTCCGATATAATTAAATAAAGTATTTAATTAAGACTATTATATAAAATGACAAAATGATATATTCATTGTTTTTGGAAGGTTGTACGTATCGACAATAAGAACATATTTTACAAATAGACTTGCTTTATTTTTTGCTTTCTGATGGTTTATAGAGAAATATAAATGAATTGATATTACACTTTTTCAAACAGTGAACAATAACAGTGTAAATTAACGATAATTTTCATTGTTTCCCCTAAATTATTGTTAGTTATTTTTGATTTTCCATTGTGACCCCCTATTTTACCAAGGGCGACTTCTCTAAATTGAAGTTTTTTAAAAACATACGGATTGTCTTCATTTGAACATACATGTAATATCATTTCGGGGCGCCCAATGGGGAATTATATTGTCATTGTTATATATATGAATGGCAAACATACAAACCCTTTAATTTTTATATAAAATAAGAAGAGCATTTGTTGAATTTGATGGAATATCGATTTTAATTCATTCGTTATTCACATTTTTTGTATGTTCACACGTGGCGCAATATTATTTTCTATGCTCACTCGTGAATTAAAATCGATATTCCAACAAATATATTTTCCTCTATTTGTTTATAATGTTTCCTCAAAAATTCCTACAACCAAACACTTTCATTTCCTGTATGTCATACGAGATTTTATATTGAAATGAAAAAGTCGTTCATGATATTTAAATCGCTAAAATGTTAATTTTATTTTGTAAATTGTAAATTTAATTCAATATATCTTGTCGCCCGATGTGTGAGTCAGCTTTGTGCGCTTAAATACATGAAGGCGGTCCCATTTAAAAACGTTAATCGATCGTGTGCCTAAATTGAAGAGAAAATAAGAGATCACTACGATATCATGGTGAGCGACATCTAATGCTATACATGCACGTTTATGAATGCATTGAGGCAGCTTATATGGACATTTGTACGCGATAAACATTGTTAAAAGGCCATATTGTCACTTTGCTTGGATTGAATATAAATATAACATTGTTCGACCATTGTAAAATAAATACTGAAATAAATAATAATATTCTTTCACAATCTGTCCATTTTCCAACAAATAACTGTGCAACTACTTTTGCAGGTGTTAAAAACGGATCATACAAAGAAAATTAATTAATATTCAAACATGTTCAGTTGGTAATCCGAGATAGTCATAGATTCTGACCATAATTCATCTTAGGACCAAACCATATTCTGCTAACGATGCCCCGTCCCGCAACTGCTTCCTTTCCTACCGCAACTTCTTTTACTCTGCACTCGGCTTTTACTCTTCTGTCTCTTTCCTGCTCAACTTATTCGATGTGTTTGCTATCTACACTACTCTGTTATACTTTGTGTTTTATAATGTATATAATCGTTCGATTTATTAATATGTTACATATAAAATTATATATATATAACATTAAACGTTGAATGAACGCTCTTTCTGAAGCACCACGAGAGATAATGAACAACAACAACAGCAAAATCATTTCTAAGATCATACTTGCCATTACAGTTGCATTCGAAAAGTGCCTCAATGTGAACATAATAAGAACCCCCCAAAAAAGCTTCGATTAATTCCAGATAATGGTTTATCAAAATTGATTATTTAAATGCTAATTTCCGCCTCACACAATGGATTCATTTTACAGAAATGCTGCTTTATAATTGTTTTCTGATATTCGATGTAAAAACAAACTATCCATTCCAACCTGAAATTGAAAAAAAATGTTGTAATAAATGGAACAGAATTAATTTTAATATGTATGCATAGGAAACGGTAATCGACCAATTCCATCTCATTTAATATTGTTCTCAATGTAAACGTCGAGTGAAAAAAAAATGTAATAATCATTTGCGTGAGCAGTAAGAGAAAGAATAAAATACAAGTTATTGTATTGAATATTAAACGCGTCTTATATGAACCTATGCGGAAGCTGGCGAATACATGGGGGTGTGTAGCCAAACCAATACTGGCGTATTTTTAACCCGCGGCAAACAGCTGCAAAACGAGTTATTGTAAACAGAGCACATCAAATAAAAGCTTGTCATTCTGAATTCTGCATAAGTCCATTAACTTTTGACATATAAGTGACGGCACTGTTTTGCACTGTTTTAGAATGTTAACCTCGAACAAGTCAAATTGACGTAACGGATGTAAGATCTGTATGTGACATGGGGTGATATTTTATCCATTAGATGTGCACAGGGTTTCTTTGTTTAACCCTTTACTGATTTATCGGCTTTGCTCGACGGTATTGGGTTCTATGCATGATTTAGAGAGACTGAATGATTTTTAAACAATTTACGTGTAAAGTTAATAAACAAACACTGCAATTCTGTAATGTTTAAACAAATCTTCCAGATCAATTTGTTTATAACAGCGTCATTAATAAATAATGATAACGATGTATCACACAGGTGACCTCTAAGTTTTACGCTACAAACTACGTACACGATTTGATAATATCCACTACATTATTATCGGAAAAAGCACATTTAATGGAAATCGAGTACAATTGTTGGGGATAATGAATGTTAAAACATCCGATTAAAATTTGCAAAACGATTTTACGCCTTGATGGGAAATGCTGACGCCAGTTTGGTCTCGAGCAATTTGATTTTTATGATATGCCTTTGAATGCATTTCAACAATTTTTTTTCATACTTATTACATTTAAGGGTTTATGTTCATATCATTATATCAAACAAAACACATTGTTTGTATTTAATAAGAAAACAGAAAAGTTTATAATTTAACCGACTTCATATGTCCTTGCATTTTATAATAAGACATCTATTTTCAGGCAAGAGGTCTTAATACAATTAGTTGTAATCATCATAATACATAGCCCTTACAATCAGTCTACAAGATAAGTATTGATGCAAAGCATCATAGGGCGTCGGGAATATCAGTGTAAAGTCACTCAATGAAGTTACATGGAACTATTTTTTTCTACTGTAAAAATTTAATATATAAGCCGATTATTTTAAACAAAATAGAAAAGGATACGAGTATAACCATTATGTATGATTTTGTGTCATAACTCCCGAATAATCATTATCTATGATGTTGTGTTATAACCCCCAAATAACCATTATCTTTGATTTTGTGTTGTAACCCCCATATATTTCATAGTTCATTTTATTTACAGTGGTTTCCTTTTTTTACTGGCATCCGTGTGCAGTTTTCATTAATGGAACAGAACTGTGTAGGTTTTAAAAAAATCTGCTTCATCTTGTAAGCGTAATTTCATATTTTTCTCAACTACAAGGGGAGATGATTCTGAACTTATTCTTACGTTGCTCATTTACGATAGTGGTTGAGTACGCATTGTTATGAAAACACTGTAAAAGTTTTAATGTGTTTACGAACCCCCCCCCCCCCACCATCTCACACATATATTTCATGGGCATAATAAAAACAAAAAATGGTTACAATAAAATAGCATATTTATTTAAACTAAAATGTCTACATCAAAACAAAAAGTTAACAAAGAACACAAATAAAATAATTTGATTCTACTGGGGCTCGAACCTTGGGCCTCTCACATGTGAAGCGAACGTGTAACCACTTCACTACGAAACCGCTTGAAAAATCACTTTCTAACTAAGATATTAATAATAGTCGGTTTAAATGTAAACTCGGAAGTTTTAACGCCGGATAGTGAGCGGGGTTACAGGTCCATACCAAAGGGTCCATACCACTGGCAAGATACGGGGCCGGCCTGCGGCATTCTATATGGGGTTCTTAAAAAAGCAACTGTAGGAGGTCTTGATAGTAATAAGACTGGGGTGCAGTGATGGTGCTCCTCATTGATAAGCGGCTGCTTCCTTTATCAAGACTCATTATAACAATTTCTAATACGTGTCGCGCTTCGCGCTATATAGCGCATTTATTAGTAACTAGGTGGTTGCTAGGATAGTGGAACCAAGAAGTTTTGTTTTTATACAAAACCAGAAAGTTTCACAGGTTCGCGTATTAACCCAGTCCCGGTGATCTTTTATTATTGCCCAGTCCCTGTGATCAGTTAATTAAAACAATTAGCTTTGCATTATTGGCAATACATGTTGTAGTAAATGTAATAGGCACAAATGCAGTACGTATTTACACTAATTTACACAAATAATCACCACTATGCAAGATATTCTGACAACAAAATATATACATTGATCCGTAAAATAACTTCTCCTCCCATAAGCAAAAAATAAACGTATTACATACTAGTCGCCGCACTTAAGTGCGACGCCAATAGAGCGAATATTCCTTAGTAAAGGTGGGTCACGGCAAGGTTGAAACCCGATCACAATAAAAAAGGAATGTTTTCTTTGCAAGACTATTGTTTTGTATGCGTTATAACAATTACATTTAAATACCATCGTGTCTATGCATTGAAGTGCCGATCAAGGAACATCGATTTAATCGTATTTTAATTCAGTTTCAGAGCGGTTTTATTTACATAGTGTAAAATAAATCAAATGCATGTTAATACCATAATTACCAATTTCATATAGTTTCATACATTGTTCTACAATGACAAATACTTACCTAAAGTCTGTCAGATTAATTACAGATTAAAATGTGTACGCATATGAAAAAGTAATAATTGTTTTCAATCACTTGAAAATACGTACATTTATTCATTACAAGTCATATACAGGTACATTTAATATGAACAACATTGACTTGTTGCAGATGCACATCATATGTGATCCTGTCGAAAACAATGCGTGAGTGAATTAAACAGACCAATGAGATAACCCCTTGCAGCCAAACACATATATAATCGAACAACAGCTATCCGATCTGTTGTTGTATATCAAGCATATAAAAGCATAAAAGCACGTCATACTGAATATAACTTAAATCCATTAAATCCCGACATTTCAGTGACCGTACTGCGTTGCTCTTTCATGGAAAAGTAGTCTCTTACGTCTGACGGAGCGGACAAAAGGCCTGCCAGTGACACGGATTTATATCTCGTTCCATTAGTTTTGCAATGCTTGCTGTGTTGAGCAGATTAACGGTCTCAAAACAGTCAAATCTTGTTTGCAATATATGAATACGTGTTTGTTCTGCTATATACTTGTAGTTTATCCTTTGTTCTAGGTTTGTACAAGGTCCTTTTAGCAGGAAATATATGTACACGTTATGCAATTTGTCAGAAAGACACACATCAAGTAGAACCATATATCAACACAGTTTTAACGTTTATTTAAAAAGGCAATATGAACACGAGTTTAACTCTATAATGTTTTATGAAACAAATAAATTATCAATATATTGTCGATTTCATCTAGACAACCAAACATAAAAATTAATACATGTTCACAGTTGTTTTGACTGAAAAGTTATCGGAAGTTGATGGGTATAGTTTAAATTGCATCCCGAGAAGAGTCGATGGTAGACATTACTTTTCGAGGAAAAGAAATTTTAGCCCAACAGTTGCATATTATATGTATTTTATTACGGCAAACATACATGTTGTACTTATTAAAACCAAGTCGAAGGTGCAGACTTTAACCTTTTTTTTTTTAAGCGTAACTAGCGATTATTATTATAAGACTTTTTTCTAAAAAAACGAGGTACTATTCCAGACCAATTTTAGGGGTTTTATTTAAAACTATGCAATATCCTTAAACTATGCAATTACGGGTGGATGAATATTTAACGTTGACATGAGGATTAACATTATATAGTATTCAAAGTGCACAATGCAAATGAATCGCAGTGGTAGTGTAACCTAGCATTACGGAGGATTGCGTGCCAATACCGCGCATGCGTATGATATCGTTATCGTCAGTAGTGAACCAAAATTCTTCCAGTTACTTAACGTATATCGTAAATAATATATAGGTTATGACACGGCTTGCAATAACTTAAATGCTTTTTGGCATTTGGCATCTATAAAATTGTGAGTCTTGACCAAATAGGTTGTATTTTTACCCAATAGCATGGACGATATTTCAGAATGTTATGACAACATTTACGATTTAATCGCTTGTAAAATATACTAATATTTTTTTCATGAACGAAAGGAAACGTACCAAAACGCCCCTTTCACAAATTGAATGCAACATGATTGTATTTGAATATTCGAAAAAGAAACGCTCTTATTATAAAACGGACAGCTGCACTACAGGTTCGAACAATCCGTTTTGATCACAATTTGTATTTGTTAGATAATTTTTTACAAAACAAACTTAACATTTTGTAAAAGCAAAAACCCATGATTTCATGTCAAGATATTTCTGTGTCAAGATAATGGCTCGATTAAGTGGATGGGGCAATTTTGTTATTTTGTAATATGATACGGCTATTGATATCGGCGTTGATATATGTTGAGAACATGTATAAACTCGACTGATAATTGTGTTGCCCAATTACATGTATATCACATTTAGTTTACTGGCGGATTACTTAATCCCGTAAAAGGACATTGCAAACAAATAGTCAACACGAGTATATAAACATAACACACGCGCTTGCATGACTTAAAATCAATTGCAATCATACATGCTATGTTTTTTAGAAACAGATCCAACTATCATTTGACATAAAATTTCAATAGAAAGAAACCGAGCGTCTGCCCTTAACATCCTAAATCGTATGATATCTTTGAAGCGGAAACCGAGTTTAACGACTTCTCACATCAGTTGCTTTAAACAAATATGTCTCTTATCTCACGCTCAAGCGCAGAGGATTTAAATATGGCAGGTTTGCCAAACTTGTTCTAAACGGATATAGCGGATGTAATATTGTGTTGTTTTGCTAAAGAGTCAATATTTGCTATCACAAATATATTGACGCGATCATGTTGCCCCTTGCCATGGTTGTGACCTTTTTTTATTTTGTTCTTGTCCCTAGTCCATTTTCTACGTTAAAGAGGCAACAATTTAAAGCATGGCTAACAATGGGTGCTTATCGTATATCAACTGATTTATCAGTAATCATGAAAACTAATTAATACATATGTTTAATGTTTCAATGACGTTTCAGTAATAATTTGACAAAGCACGTTCTTGTATACTTCAAAACCTAGATTCTATACCAGCATATAAAAAACTTTATATCACGCTTATGGGAGGAGAAGTTATTTTACGGATCAATGTATATATTTTTTTCAGAATATCTTGCATAGTGGTAATTGTTTGTGTAAATTAGTGTAAATAAGTACTGCATTTGTGCCTATTACATTTACTACAACATTTATTACCAATAATGCAAAGCTAATTGTTTTAATTAATAACTGATCACAGGGACTGGGTAATAATAAAAGATCACAGGGACTGAGCAAATACGCAAACCGGTGAAACTTTCTGGTTTTTTATAAAAACAAAACTTCTTTGTTCCACTATCCTAGCAACCACCTAGTTACTAATAAAGGCGCTGTAGAGCGCAAAGCGCGACACGTATTATTAATTGTAATAATGAGTCTTGATAAAGGAAGCTCACCATCACAGCACCCCAGTCTCATTACTATCAAGACCTCCTACAGGTTTTTTTTAAGAACCACATATAGAAGACCGCAGGCCTGACCCTATCTTGCCAGTGGTATGGACCCTTTGGTATGGACCTTTAACCCCGCTCACTATCCAGCGTTTAAACTTCCGGGTTTACATTTAAACCGACTATTAATAGCTTATTAATATCTTCGTAAGAAGGTGATTTTTCAAGCGGTTCCGTAGTGTAGTGGTTACACGCTCGCTTCACATGTGAGAGGCCCAAGGTTCGAGCCCCAGTAGAATTTAATTATTTTATTTGTGTTCTATGTTAACTTTTTGTTTTGATGTAGGCATTTTAGTTTAAATAAATATGCGGTTTTATTGTTACCATTTTTTGTTTTTATTATGCCCATGAAATATATGTGTGAGAGGGTGTGGGGGGGGGGGGTCGTAAACACATTAAAACTTTCACAGTGTTTTCATATCAATGAGTACTCAAACCCTATCGTAAATGAGCAACGTAAGAATAAGTTCAGAATCATCTCCCCTTGAAGTTGAGAAAATATGAAATAACGCTTACCAGATTAAGAAGATCTTTAAAAACCTACACAGTTCTGTTCCATTAATGAAAACTGCACACGGATGCCAGTAAAGAAAAGGAAACCACTGTAAATAAAATGAACTATGAAATAGTTGGGGGTTACAACACAAAATCATAGATAATGGTTATTTGGGGGTTATAACACTACATCATAGATAATGGTTATTTGGGAGTTATAACACAAAATCATTGATAATGGTTATACCAGTATCTTTTTCTATTTTGTTTAAAATAATCGGCCAATATATTTACAGTAGAAAAAAAATCGTTCCAGGTAACTTCATTGAGTGCCTTTTACACTGAAATTCCCGACGCCCTTTGATGCTTTGCATCAATACTTATCTTGTTATTTTATTGAAATGCGATTTTGATATTGTACTAGTAGGAATTGTGCATGATGGAATGCAGAAACGCGAATTTCTGAAGCCAGACAATAAGATCATACGTGACTTAGTTATAAATGAATGTCTAAAACTCAGTTTGAAACGTAGTTACATGTTTATTTTTAATATCATTATATATTATTGTATAGCCTGACTTCCTGTATCAAATCAATATTCAATACAGGCCATATAGCAAACTAAAAATTATTAAATGATATTTAATTAATTATAGACCAAATGCAATTTTAAACACAACAGCAATCACAGAGAATGAATTGTGAAGACATTGAAATAAATTTGCACTTAAAAACTGGTTGGATTTTAAGGAAATCATTTTAACTTTAACTTTAATACTCTCCAAACGTCTTACGATCAACGTTATTGCATATTATCAAATATGTCTGTATGACACAGTTTCAGGCGATATTTTTGTGACAAAAAACTAAAAAACACCCCTGTCCTAAACGTATTACTTTTATACGTTGAGAACAGTACCAGACAGTGTAATCGAACACAACAACCATCGTAGCAGATGATGAAAAAGAGTTTTCACTTGACAGTGGTCAGCCAAAACAGAGATGAATGTACGGAAATGTTTTTTTCGAACCTGGATCGAATTTGTGGCAGCTGTGAAAAACTGTCTATTTAATCATCGACGTCATTTTCAATACAACTAAACGAATTAAGTCTCGTATATGGCTATTAAAGGAAACAATTGTCCTCCAGTCATGGCTCGTATGATTTATTGTTACTGTTGGTGTATACTTTGGTCAATTATTTGCGACTTTTTCAAACTTGTTTCGTAAAATACCCGTTTACTACGGAATCCGGATAGTGCCATCTATAATCTCGCACTTCTTTCATCAAGGGCGATACTAGACACACGAAGCGATACTTGATCTTTTTCTTGACAGTCGCGGCGATACATGTACTTGATCTTTTTCTTTACAGTCGCAGCGACGCACGATATATTTAACACGATATATCGTCCTTGTGTAGGTTGCCAAAAAGGCGATATATCGTGTTAAATATATCGTGCGTCGCCACGACTGTCACGAATAAGATCAAGTATCGCCGCGACTGTCAAGAAAAATATCGACTGTCAGAGTTCAAAGGGCGACACTAGACACACGAAGCGATACTTGATCTTTTTCTTGACAGTCGAGGCGACGCATGATATTTTATTTTTCAAATGTCGCCGATATTATCCGAATCTTGTGTATCGCGGTCTAATTTCAGACAACGACACTAGACACACGAAGCGATACTCGATATTGTTCTTGACAGTCGCGTTTAAATATCGCTGTAATAATATCGCCTGTCAACTGTCAGGTTTTTTAAACGGTGTAACAGTAATTTTTAATCATATATTATTAATATTGCTGCCATCGACACACTTATAAAAGATTATTCTAGCATTTAATTTAGTAAACCGAGTACAGTTTAATTTATGAAATAAGTGCGAGATTATAGATGGCACTATCCGGATTCCGTAGTTTACGGACAAGGTCTATAGAAGTAAGCAATTTTATAATTTTAGTATCAGTTTAATAAAATCATTTTTTACAAAACTTGAAAACATTGTGATAAACACCTCATGTGTGCCGTTTATTAAAGCATATCTTGTCATTTTATACATGACTTAAGCATTTTTGTGTAAGCTGTATGTTATGTTAAATTGTGTTAAATACAGACAATTACATTGTGGAAAGTATGTAATCAGCAGAGTTATTGTCATCTGTTTAACCCGATAATAATTATTTGTTAATAAAAGCCGTCGTTCATGGTCTACATGTGTTGACTAGTTAAATATAAACATCAACTGTTTTAATGCACGTATTAAATATCGATAACAAATGAAAACAGTCTCCCAATTGCAAGTTCACGTTACATGTACGTGAACAAATGCCTTCAGTATAATTCTACCTTAGGATTTATGCAAGAAAAACAGAGCGTGTCAAACTATTGCCTAAGGAATACAAGCTCACGACTCAACACACAGTTTTGGAACTCTTTGAAAGGACGTTAGAAAGATGTTTACGGAAGAGTTGTCGTCAGG
The DNA here is from genome assembly GCF_020536995.1 of Dreissena polymorpha. Taxonomy (NCBI): domain Eukaryota; kingdom Metazoa; phylum Mollusca; class Bivalvia; order Myida; family Dreissenidae; genus Dreissena; species Dreissena polymorpha. The sequence goes on from NC_068356.1 coordinate 90,709,971, forward strand.
AAATCGACAAGTATAAGCATTTGCGGAAGTCTTACGTGGGGCTATTGATAAGTAAGTTACTACTTTTTGTTGCAAAAGGATTGAATCCCCTTGAGGACATTCCAAAATTTTCCAAGAAATGTTCGTTTCGCAGCAGATAATTCCCCTTAAATACGATCAACAGTCATCATGTTTCATGAACAAACCGATAAGCCAACAACCTCTCGGTAAATGTATAAGCTATGTTGTTTTATTACTGTAATATCGGTGATGTATTGGACTTGTTTTCATCATGACGTCTTCGCGTTTTTTGTATACGATCGACTTAACGAAATATGAATATGTACGTCGCGTGTTTCGTGCGAAATATTTCGTGTATGCACTAAGACAATATGCATGCCTATTTCCCCTTGTTGGTGATTCCAGCTATTTATTATGTAAATGGCGCCCACATATTGTGCTCTTTCAGCGTTTTCATTTTGAACTCATCGAGTTGTATGTATAAGCGACATGCAACACAAATTTTAAGCATATATTTATGTGGATTGTTCAGAAATGCACAAAATGAACCACTTATACACATGCGAGGGTGCGTTAAATCGTCTGCTACATGTTTAAGCGAAGTTATTCTGTTGATTTGTTATGGAACTCCACAATATGTTGCTTTTTGAATTGACAATCAATACAAACAACTTCCTAGATGTAATTTTGAATTGGTTTAAAATGTGCCTATCGAAATGTTATGGTAACAAAAAACACAACACTATGTGTATTTTATACAAGCGCGTTATATATATATATTATTTTTTTTTACTTTTATTAACGTTTATTCTTGCAAGTTGATGCCATATGGTCGGTATGTCCTTAGTTTTAACTTCCACAATTGCTCCATGGTTTTGCGGTACTCGTCCGACCCGCTGAGTTTTTCGAGTCCCATTATTTGGAAATCATCCATGGAATGTCCGTCTGTGTAGAAATGTTTAGCTACCGGGTCACTGTGCTGTGTGCGAATACGCGACAGATTCAATAGATGTCGCTGGTACGGAGTTCCGCCGGTCTCTCCCACATACACGAACCTGCGACAGCGACGACAGTTGACCGCGTACACATTATTGGATGATTTGCAATCAACATTGTTTTTGCCGCTGTACTTCCTGCCGCTGGGATCTGTGAAATATTCCGCCTTCATCATGTACTGGCAAATAGCGCATCTCTGCGCCCCACAGGGCCCGCTCATATTGGGCTTTCGGAAGAACATCATATGTTTTTTGTGCACTAGGTTGTCTTGCAGGTTGCAATCCATTCTGAAGGCTACTAATTGGGCCTCAGAGAACACTTCCTTCATTCTATCAGACGTGTGCAGCGTGTGTAGGTGTCTACGGATGATACGGCCGATGTTGGGTAGTGCGCGCGAAAACGTTATCACGAGCGGAATCCTTGTATTATGCTCCGAGTTTGTCTTTTCGCGTAAAAGGTCCTCTCTCTTTTTATTGTCGACCTTTATCAATTCGGTCTCCACAAACGCCCCGTCATATCCACGGTTCACGATCTGTGTTTTCACCGCCTGTCTGTGCTTCCGGTAGGCAACGTCCAGATACTTTTCGCACGCACACCCAGATCATATGGTATTGCTTTTTTCTAGACTCCGGGTGCGAAGAATCCCTGTGTAGGTACAGGTGTTTATCGGTAGGCTTAGTATATAGGTCGGTTTCAAGGCGCCCGTTCCGTATTGATGTCACCGTGTCCAGGAACTCTAGTGTTTCTAGAAGAAGAATAGCGGAGCTCGAGTTTAATGCGACATTTATTTTATTTCAAATAAATGCCGCTGCAGAAAACCGAGAGGTCGAAAGCTACGGCAAATTTTATCAAAGCGTTTTATTTTTTATAAACGGCTAGAAGCGACTTTGTTATATGTCACGCATTTTCACTCTTTCCAATAGTAGACATCTCATTCATAGCCCTTCATATTACAGACTCATTTATCTTGCCTTTCATATGTTCGTCAATTAGATATAAATTATATCACTAGTAAACAAAAATTAACAAATAAACAAAGCACTATGAGTAGTACATTTGTTTTAAATATATTCAAATTAATAATTGTAATCTCGATATATTAAAATGTTTAATTGGTCAAATTCAAAGATGGCAAATCAACTCAATTACCAGCGTTAATAGCGAATCGATACGATACGATACGTTTTTTGTCAATTTGTTGTAATTGAAATGTTGTCTTACTCTGAAAACGTATGTTAATTAGAATTATACATTTGTGTCTTGTTCTGAGAAAATTGGGCTTAATTCATGTGCGTAAAGTGTCGTCCCAGATTAGTCTGTGAAGTCCGCACAGGCTAATCAGGGACGACACTTTCCGCCTAAACTTGATTTTCGGTAAGGAGGGACTTCCTTGAAACTAAAAATACCATTAAAGCGGAAAGTGTCGTCCCTGATTAGCCTGTGCGGACTGCACAGGCTAATCTGGGACGACACTTTACGCACATGAATTAAGCCCAGTTTTATCAGAACAAGACACATTTAAGTATCCGCATATTGAAGTTGTAATCTCCGTCTATAACAATAATTTATAGTACATTTTCAAAATTATACACCATTAATTATAATCATATTAAGTGAACATAGTTGATGATGTACATGAACTGCATGTGCGTCATGAATGCAAAATGATACGAAAGAAGTATATAAAACATTTAATATATGTATATTGATAATGTATTATTCACAATGATAAACGCATAACATGAAAAAATGTTCAAATCTATCTAAACACCAATGTAACATCAATGGTAAACTGTCGTGTTGTTATATTTCATATATGACGTTGAATTTATTCTTAAATGTTAATGTATAAATAAACATTCAAGGTATACGTTTTTAACCATGCGAAGAAGAAATCGTCGCTTAAATCACACAAATGCAAAGTACCATATCAAAATACGAAGAGAAATAACAACTTGAGCAAGGCGCGGCAGTGGATATAAGTAATATACTATACTGTGCGATTAAATCATTTTACACTGCACATCGTACTTAAACAACGTTAGTTATTAACTACCAATAGTGGCATCTGTTCTTGTTTGATGTATTGCAAACAGGGGCATACTAAGAAGATACTAAATCAGCAGTAAATTGTAGGAAAACACATTCATTTGATACTTCATTCAATTTCCTCATTTGAAAAAAGTATGTGTATCGCATGTATCAGCCGAGTATACTTACATTTAACCCTTTGCATGCTGGGAAATTTGTCGTCTGCTAAAATGTCGTCTGCTTCATTTCTATAATTAGCATTTTCTTCGATTTTTTTTTCAAATAATATTATCAGAATAGCAAACAGTTTGGATCCTGATGAGACGCCACGTTCTGTGGCGTCTCATCTGGATCCAAACTGTTTGCAAAGGCCTTCAAAATTCGATTCCCACACTGAAAGGGTTAACAACACGTGGGGACAGAACACATAAACATAGAAACATTTGAAACATACCATCAGGCTGAAGATTTGTAAAAGCCTCGTTCAGTTATTAAATAGTTATCACTTGCCCTAATCTTACTCGTAAACATATCTTTAGCATAACATATCTATCACACCGACAAACACGCCGACATTTGTCACCATACACGTTCATTCAATAATAAAATAATAAAAACATTTACAGTTCTTTTCACACTCCACGATATTAGACACATTCTTGCGTAAAAACCCATTTCTGAGGGTGTCATTTTGGCTGGGCATTTGCTATTATCGTAAAATACCTTCAAGCTTCACACACGCAACATAATCATTGGCTTTCAGTTTGTATATCACGCTCTCAATAATATACACGAAAATAGAAGGGGTCTGAAATTGAAATGTTCGGAACAATTGATTATGAATATGAATGTTGATGCAAAATGCCATTTGAGAAGAACTAAATCACAACTCACTGTCGTCGTTTTGATTGGTTACTCCAACATAATATTTTCCTTCAAAGTATTTTGACTTTGTCGCAGCAGGACTTTTATCTACGTCTCGTTTATCAATCACTGGTGACATGTCAACCGCTTGAGAATACGATGGCAAACGCTTGTGGCTTATCTCTACTTGGATCGGGGGCGGGGCGCTGGGAGCGTCTGACACCGCCCGCTCAGGGGTATCAGGATTGTCACTCTCGACCGAGATAGCATTTGTATAGCTAGGTGAGCGACGGAAATGCAAACGTTTTTTATCACTATCAGATAAATTACCGATATTTTCCGCCTCGGAATAACTTTTATCCCTAAGCGAAACAACTTTGCTTGGATAAACCTGGTTTGTGTTGTCATGTTTACCAGAAGTTTTGTTATGACCACTTTTGACATGATTGAAATATTTTTTTCGAGCCGAGTCTGGAGTGTCACATTGCGAGTCATGTTGTAAATTATTTCTAAGAACAATTGATCGTCCATTTGGTTCTACATGATTGGTTTCGTGATGTGTTGCGACTAAACCCAACGTGCTTTCTGTACTTGAAACAGCACTGAAATAACAAATTGTACATGTTTAAGATCGTGAATACGCGAATAATAATTTACCCATCGATATAATCAATTTATTATTGTACGTGTATATATTATTAAATAATTATCAAAGATAAATCATGTTACTATATTTTAGTTTAGACAAGCGAATAATTGCCTTCACAATACTGGGTATTTACAAACATAGCGCCACTACGAAAAAACATAATTTACGCTTTGGTCAACGCTGATTGCTGATGCACAGTATGTTAACCCTTTGCATGCTGGGAAATTTATCGTCTGCTAAAATGTCGTCTGCTGAATTTCTACAATGAGCATTTCTTCGATTTTTTTTTCAAAAAATACTATCAGAATAGCAAACAGTTTGGATCCAGATGAGACGCCACGTTTTGTGGCGTCTCATCTGGATCCAAACTGTTTGCAAAGGCCTTCAAAATTCGGTTCCCGCACTGAAAGGGTTAAAGACATCAATAAAACGTACAGTAATTCATCTTTCATTCGCTGTAGTCTAAACAGTGCCAGATCCAGCTCATGTTTGGCCTTCCAAAGTTGCGTCTCACATATCGGGTCTTTGCAGCGATGCCGCTTATGAAAGTCTATTGTATCTATCACAGACTGCTCAAATGTAAGCGATTTACCCATACTCTGCAGGCAGAACGAAAATCATTTTTATGTAAATATATAAAATACTGATTTAGGAATCATGCCATTTTGTGTCCTTTGCATGCTGGTGTCAGGTTTATATGTAACTTAAATTCATTTTTAAAATTATGTTGTAAACAGAACAATGCGCAATTCGTTAATAAACGTTTACATTATGATGTATTACCGAAAAAAATCTAATAAGTGTCAGATTCTTTCAAATGAAGGGTATGATTCACTTATGGAGTTTCTATTTAGTGAGACTTCATCTGATCGGCGATATTGTAATGTAGTATACATTAATAGCGGTGTTTAATCTGGTGTAACAGTAATCTTAAGTAAGCAAGTGTAAATAACAAAAACGATTGCTACTTTGCCTGGGAAACGAGTACTGAGATTTTAAAATGTGAAATATAAACATACCAGGCTTACAAGTGCACAACAGCCTGTTTTGTCATATTTCTTGAGACATCGGCGACCAAACTTAAAGTACGCATGCTCCAACAACATCAAGACTGTGGCCAATGTGACTCCAGACGCAAGCAAGATGAATGCACTGGTGAAATTCGGTACGCCAATTTTATTGCTTGTTTTGTTCTTCTTATCCTTCTTTGAATGACAGGCTCCCGCCAGCCAGAACTTCTGTAGACGATCCAGTTCACCTACACAGAGATGTAGACTTTTATGATACCAAAACAATGCAAATGAACCCAATTATGCCAAGTGGACTTTCCCATCCTTATAAATTGGCTAAATTTATTTCCAAAATAAGGGATGTCTAGTATATTTATTTTTATATTTAGAATATTTCTTACAGAAATTCCTTTAGGCAAACAGCGCAGACCCTGATGAGACGCCGCATTATGCAGCGTCTCATCTGGGCCTACGCTGTTTGCCAATGCCTTTTTTCTAGACGCTAGGCATAAATGGGTTAACACAAACACTAATTATGGTAGTTCAAATGGACACTTGTTTACAAGTGATACTACAATAATATGAAACCGAATCGAGTAATCAACAATGACCAGTTGGATGCAGGTTGAAGCATGTGGATTATGAGTGGATATTCTTTCACAAACAATTACATTTATCTTTTTGATTTTCAAAGACTAAAGTGATTAAAAAGCAACATAAATGAAACTTAAATTACATAAAAAAATGTAGTATAAAATAATTTTAAATATTGAATAATTTAATGAAATTGCTTTGCAAAAATATGCATTTTTACTATTGACAGACAGGACCACACCTCCCTTGCGTTCATTCCAAGTTAATGCCAAAGACACTATTTACTTCCACTAAACCGGGATCTGATTGCATAGAAAGCATTCCGCGAAGATGTGTCATTATGGCGTTTAAACGTCAACAATCCTAATACGTGTTCATACCGTTTCTCTGAAGATCCAAAATAATCTTGTCAATTTCTCCGACTACAAGAGAGCCCTTGGGAAAACCTACGCCATACCCTGTCATGGCGTACCACTTGCCGACAGTGAGGAGATCGCATTCTTTGGCCCTTCCGGATTCGTATTCCAGTACCGTAGCATCATAAATGAACGCGTGGATTTCTCTGTTTTGAAAAACAAGATCACATGAAAACAATGTTTTAACTGTTTCCTCTTCTTTCCATTTTCTGAATAGGAATAATAACTTAAAATACACTGTTGTGTGCCCATGATTATTAACGCTTTATCAACATAATACTGGCAACATAATTTGATATGGAGGATAAGGTATGCTTCCGATATTAAAGATAGACAAAGTTCTCACATTAAATTATGTTGACGAACTCTTGCGCGAGTACAAATATGTTTCCCACTTTAAATGAACAATTAAGTTTGCAGCAATACACCGACCTTACAAACATATTATATGTATTAAATGTTTTTATTTGTATACTCATTTGCATTATGTGTTCGAAATGTGAAAACTGTATTTGTTCCCAAAGAGGAATGCCAGTCGGATTAGGAAATCAACAGTCCAGCGCTATTTTGACTGAATATTTTCCGTGGATTTCCAAATTATTTTTTTTCTGGCATGATATTGGCCCTACCGACAGATATAGCTATTATAACGGTCATGGTTACAGTTGTATTGACGCGAGAAAAAACAAGGTAAAGCTTAACCCATAAATCAATAGCAACAACAGAAGGACACGGTTTCATAAATTTAAAACGCAGATGTGTTTTCGTTAATAAGGTGTACACATAGATCTTCTATATGCTCCTTAAAATGGGAACCTGTTAGAGATCTACGCGGGAAAAGTTTTCTGAAAGAGAGAAGTCATAGGTATAACGTATTGTCTTCTCTTTTTCTTTTTAAATGTAAACGAAATGTATTGTTTGGAGAGATGACAATAAAATCTCATTGGCTTTTAACTTAGTGCTAAGCACATGATCTGATCAATACTATTCTGGAATTCAAAATAACGTTTGTACCAAAATGACAAGCTCAATTATCTGATGGGTTAAATCCATATTCAAGACATTATGCGATAGTTATTTGGTCCAAGACGAATAATGTACACCTAAAGCATTGATAAGTAATGTGTTACATGTTGTTATTCTAACAATTTCAATTTGTTAATACGTGATTGTGACTTGAAGCTGATTTTAAAAAAATTACCACTAAACACTTGAAATACTTTTATTATTTAATGGTATACATTCGTGACCAATGGCATGACATGCACACATATTATATTTCAAATTATTTAAAATTTGACCAAATTTTACAAAAAATCCTCAGACAGGTTACTATGACAATTGTATGGAATAAATTATCCGATAATTTTCGCTAAGTTAAATGAACTATTGACTTACGTGATATTCATCAGCTATGCGCGATGTTCTCAACGTTTTTCTCTCTATATATAATACCCCATCTGCATTACGAGTGTTGAACACATACCCTGCTAAAAGAGCGCGGATTCCGGCGTCAACAGACGTCTTGTTGTACTTCTGCATATAGCGATGCATCCTCGGGTACTTCATGCGTATGTTGTCCTCCGTACTCCCTCCGGGTAGCGTTGCAAACTTAAAATGCGGCGTAACGGCAGTCGGGTTCGCCAACTGAACAAATAATGATTGTTTACAAAAATTAGTTTTAGTGTGTAAGGTTTTTAATGGTATATATGCTATTCTTTAATTTGGTAAATCATAGTTAGAGCTTTTTTACTGTTGTGGCTATCATAAATAAATAACACTTAAAATGTAGTAGAAGTTAAAAAAAGTAATTTCATTTACCATTATTATATAATAATGTTTATATTTTGCCTTAACTGAGCAGCTTTCCTACTAGTCAATTTAGCATGTCTTAAAAAACTAGCTCGGTACAAAATAGTGTAATATAATTATTTTTATAATGTTTCATCAAGAACTATATAACATTTTTAAGGACATTATGACCCCGCATTTGCATTGCATTTGCGGCAAACATGTACAAAAGTCGATCTGCTTTACACACATTTCATTAGATAGTAATACATGTCATACAAAATATTATAATTATCACATTCCTTGCATTAACAGTCAGGTTTAGCGTTTAAATTATTAAATAATACCCCGATAAATCCTCATTCGTTTTGCAGCGCTCGATAGCGCAACCGTAGTCAATATAATACATACACGCCAGTCCTGGATCCCACTTAGGTCGTAATATTCGTCAATTGTGATCATGAAGGCAGCCAAATTTGCAGTGTAACTCGCAAGAAAGACTAGGGCAAAAAGAGCCCAGACATTTGCCAGAAATCTGCTCGACATTCCCCTTGGGTTATCCGTGGAGACGGACGCTCCAAACAGCATGGCCCAGATAAGCCAGAAGGAACGAAATAATGAGAATTTATGTTCTGCAAATATATAAGGCATGATGACTGTTATTACTTTATGATAAGTTGAATATAAGCTTAAACATCGGATTCATTTTTTTTATTTTTAAGATATGATACTTGCAAGTATAAAACAAACTTAATATTTACTGACTGTGTCGTAAATCGTCTACTGAAAGAATCCGTGTGGTTGTAAGAATATCGTATATTTTTATTCTCTCTAAGAAAATATGCTTTACAAACTAACATGCATATTTTACTATTAATTTACCAAACATAAAATGGCGGCGACAATAAAACATGCAATAAGGTTTTTAAAGTAAAATGATATATGTCTTAAACAACATATATACACATATATTTAATACCTACATACCTGTTATATTATAAATGCATATATAGCTGTCATTAAAACAGTTAAGATTGCGTACGATGTAAGAAACATACACATGTATGTACACAAATATCAAATAATTATATTTTATGAGCATGCAATTACCGACTGTTTGTTTATGCTGAGTTTTAGTAAAAAACAATACGCATTCAATACCATTTCAAATAAAACAAAATTCATATACTAGAAATACATCGGGCAAACATTTCTATTGACATGTAATTGGCAACTGTAAGCGTATTACTTTATATATAGTAGATTTACAAAATATTTGTACACTAAATGACAATTTTATCAACCGGTCTGCGTAATGACGTAATTATCCGCCAATATAATTCATTATATACGTCTTATAAAAACATTTCAACTTTAGTGTTAGCGATTTTAAATCAACATGACATGAAAAAAGTGTATCCAAAGGCGATTGAAATACTCGATTTTGTCGAGATTTGTTTTCAATAAAGCTGAAATGCTGCTTAGTAGTTTGGGCCATTTAAATACTTTTCTGAAGATTCCAAAGGTTGAACATAGAGTACCTTAAATTACCTCATGCAGTTACCTCGCAAAGAGCGCCTCCCCCTGTCCAGGCCACTCGGACTTAGCCATTCAAATATAAAGATTGAAGAGCCCGACGCGTGGACGCTAAACACAAGAATGAGGCACCAGGAGGGAAAATCATACGGTTCTGAAAGACCGAAAAGTAGGTGCAAACATCGTATAATGTTATACATATTTAAGGCTGGCTCGGTCTCGACGCCCTGTTTGACGGGATAAAATAAAGAGACAGAGAAGATATTTTGGTTCGTGTGTCCTCACTGCAGGATGACATCTTTACAATAACTGTTTTACTTTTTTTTCAAACACCGTCTATGCTGAGATTGATATTTGATCGAGTCACATGATCCATGGCGATAAATAAAACATAGGGTAATAGAAGGTCACAGGAAAAAGGAGGGGCTGATAAATGTTTTGCTAAAAGATTAAACAAGTAAGGAAGCCGTTTATGAAATTCGTGATTATTAATGGTTTAACGCAGAGTGCAGAGAATAAACACTGTATGCAAACGAAAACATCGATGCAATGACAACGTTGCATGTTCCCTCAAAACTACCCTTCGAAATCATGCAATTTAAATGGAATGAAATACAAAAATAAGGATATGTTATCTTTCCTAAGACATGCATAACATAATGATACAAAGATTATTATAAGTCACGATGAAAGAAACGACGACTTTTGAAGCAAACCACTGAATAACTGAGTGAATTAAGGAAACATGCCGCACTTAAATGATACTACACAAACCGATAATTGAATAATGCATACCAACATAAATAACAGTCTATGCAAGAAATTACACTACCTCTGGGTTCGTGACTCAGAAGGTTAATTATGCCACGGGGGCTGTACCACTCAGAAATAAACATAAAGGAGGAAACGACAGGGATAGAAAAGAACATCACCAAGAACCATGTTGACATATCGAATGGCTCTGCAATTGGAAATGTAAAATATAACTGTCACAAAAAGGTCAAAATGAAATAAGTAAGACGTATTAACAATTTTAACTATCTGAAGCTTCTACCTAACTTGATGGACAATCCAATTATAATAACAATTGAAAACAGAAAAAAGTAAAACTTATAAAAGTATAATCAACCTTAGAGCTCTGTTATGGTAAAGTTGTAAACAGGGTACACAAACGTTCCAAACAGAATTAAATAAATTTATAAATGCATCGACCAATCAAGGTTTGCTTCAAATTAAGATATGTACATATGTAACAGATAAATAATAATATTTTTAATAACTGCTAATCTTGAAATTAGTGTTACAACAAATATTGTTCAGGTCTTAAACATGCCACCAAACTTTAAGCTTCACAAAGCATAATGCTTCATTTAAAAAGTTCTACATTACCCCACATCAAAGTACCAATTTAACATAGAAAGTTTAAGCTAAATATATTATTCATTATTTTTAAGCCTTTTTGATTTTTGCTAACCTTTTCTGGAAGAATACGAAATAACATAATGGTTTCGATTAAGAAAATTTGTGTTAGCACGTTTTTTGGAATTGAAATCGAAGCAACGCCGCTTTATAATTCTGGTTAGAATATCATGTATTGCCTCATTGTTGGAGCGCTAATTGCCGCGAACATTACGTTCTTGTTAAAAAGCACCGACTCGTGTGAGTTTGTTCACTAAACATGATGGAATATTGAAAACTAAGGAATTTAGCGGGGATAAAATAACTTTAACACACTAAACCTTACTCAAAATATTGTACAATTTAAGCATCATTTGACAATAAATATTAACACTATACATATGAGCGGTCTTCAAGAAGAGACTTCTGTTAGAAAAAAATTATGTAAATATATATATAATTTAAATATTAATAAATGTAACACTGAATGAGTCAGATTAATCGGTCAATATAACGCAATACGAATTGTATGGCACACCAAAAAAGTTATACACACGGCAATAATAGTAATCCTTCAGATACACAACTATAAAAATAACTAAAATAAAAGTTACCGAGAAAAGCAGTTGCGGATATTGCTCCTTTGCGCAGGGCGACCAAAATTGTGATACCGGTCTCCAGAAAGGGCGTGGAGAAATCCATCGCGGTGGAGCGCTGGTGAGTTATCTTGATGGAGGTTATTACCATGTCCGCCTTTTTCTCTTGCATCTCTTTAACGAGCCCATTCCAATCGCCTTTCTGCATTCATAATACATGGTTTACATTTAATTAATAATGGTATGCTTATAAACATTATTAATATATTTTAATGTGTGTTGGGTGATAACCGTGATAACCTGGATATACATTTTGCTAAATAATGGCTTCCGCATTATTTGTTTCTATAGAACATATGTCTTTCATATGGGTCACAAAGATTATCGCAGACCTCGTGTTAACCTAATGCAAAACGTATGAGTACTTACCTCGTTTTTTATTCCCCATAAGCCGTCCCTGACCTCGTACAGTTCATAGTCAAACATGAGCTTTTCACTAAACACCTTGAGCAGGTCAACACACAACCCCGTACAGCAATAGTTAACCATACCATCCTTCTCGTCTATTGTAGCATTCATGCTGTTAAAATACCCAAATGCAATGACTGTGAATCCAAATACATGCAACAATGACGCTGTTTGCATGGCATTAAATAACTTTTTTAGCTGTTGTATGTTATTAGTTTAATTCAACATAGTGTTATTTCATAGTAATTTCATTATTACAACCTAATAAAAAGAAATAAAATATGTGCCCATAAGTATCAAATACAAATACATGTAATGTGTGTTGGTTTTGGTTTAATCAGTGATATTAAAAGTCAAATATAGAACCAAAACATGTCTTACTATTGTTCTGGATCATCCGGCTTTTTCTGGTTCAATTTACAGGGTACTGAATAACCGGTACACTTGCCAGTCTCCGCGTCAGGTGGAACGTACATTATGTAAGGCTCCTCTTTTAAAGTCACAATCCGAAAGAAGCGCTTTTCCGGTCGTCCCTTTGGCGGTGACACTGCTCCCCCTGGCCACACCACTTCGTTCATTTCAAGCGTCATCTCAGACTTATCTCCATTCTTTTTTGGTACAATGTCGCCAACCTGCCAATCCATTTGAGAGAAATGCGCGATAATTCATTTAAGGTCAACACATACATTGGCATGGATACTGCGAAGATATATATTTTTTAGCAAAAACGCAAAGGCGCTTCTTACAAATGTATATACAACCTCATACAAATACTACAAATACATATAGGCTTATTGTGCGATTACGTTATTGGCTAGTATATGGTGAGAACACACTCATCTGATCCTAAAATGTACATGTATGTATGGACATTTGTTTTGATCAATACAAAGTAAAACGTGTGCGCATTTCTGTTTAACTATTTAAAGAATATAAAAAAACATCCAAATGACTATATTATTTATTTTAGCTAACTTTGCCACCAGGGCTTATGGTTGTACGATATACAATGTGACTACTAAACCAAACGACTATGGTTTGTTACCTCTATCCATTTATTGGAGCCCAATTTTGCCAGAGAGTGAGAGTTAGAAAGCGGCCGGCTGTTATAAATCTTCAACGCCACGTTCTCGATGATACCATTATCAGTGAATGACACGGGTGGGTTCTCTAAGGTTATTCCTTTAATCGCCCTATATGACAAATATAATGTTAGATATCAGGTCATTTAATTTAGATAAATTGTTATTCAATCACAAACTTCTCAAAATCAGCGCATATGGGGGTTTTCAGTATGTTATACAAATATTCTTTAGTATCAATGGTTAAACGCAAAAACAATTATTTATACTGCTATTGCTAAACAACTACTGGCTATGTAAATGATAAAACATTTTATGTTAATTTGGATGTTAGATCCACCCGTTTTTTTCAAACAAGAATTAAAACAGATACGCATCTGATTTTGGTAGTTATTATATCTTTTTACCTGTATAGACGATCACCGTCCCTCCAAAACGTAAGCCGTGAAGTCGCGCACGTATTCTCAGGGTACATCCGGGTCTGGTCGAGAAAGAGGTCCTGCTTGGCCAATGCCTCCAATCCTAGAGCCCACAACTTTACTGATGTCTCTATAGCCGTCTCTATGACCTCTTGCGAGTTGTTGTACAGGATACCTGAGTTGGCGTCCAAAGTGGGATTTGAATAATGATTATTATGCTAGACGTCTTGATTATGGTGCGTTACTCAATGATAAGTCAATGATTTTGTGAAAATATTAACAATGTATTGATCAAAGCTTTCAAATGCTATTAACCCAAGCAAAACTGGAATATAATAATACTGTACCCATAACATTACTTAGAAAAATGATAGCTCAAGCTACAATTTAAATATGCCAATCAGCTAAGTGTGGCTTAGTCTATGGAAATTTTGGTTTAACGCTGTTTTTAAGCTGATAATGTACACATTTACATGTATTATGTGTCGACCGCAGTGATTCCAACACGTAATTTAAATTTAAAAAAAAATTCTAAGCTTATATTCAACAAAGTCAAACCTCTAAAAAACAGGTTACAGTGACATACTTCCGATACAACTAACGAGTCATTGTTTTATTTGTGTTTTTATGAACATCATTATTTCCGTACACTTAAAATGAGAGTACAAATGTCATTATTTCACCCAATTTAGAATAATATATACAATACACACCCAATAAACCAAGTGGAAATTTGGTACTTCTGCCGATGTGTTCGCCCATACTGGCGGACGTCAGCAGCCACATATAGTTCTGACCGGTCAGCCCCATCTCCTTGGCAACGTCCATGATGTCCAAAGCTTCTTCTGACCTATTGAACGGTAAACCAATAGGTTTAGTTAAACAGATTACATCTACATATACATGGCATTTTAAACAAAATATCATTTTTGATCACAATCTTTGCCATTTTTTGGCCTTCAGCGCTTAACAGGTTCATCAAATCCTTGACCCCGGAAAGCTTATTGTATAGCACTTGTCCATTTATTCTTCAACACTTTCCTTATGGCGACGGTAAAAGTTTGTATGTGTGTGACGTCGCTCCGAGCCAATTAAACAACAACAAAAAACTAACAAGAAGAAACAAAGTCCAAAATAAAAAAAAGTGGAACTCCGGCTGCTGGAGAAGTGTTGCATTCTTATTATATAAATATGTTGCCCCTTTATTTAAGGAAAGTGACCAATCGCCGAAACAGTACGAAAAAGCACAATACGAAATAACATACACACATAGAAAAATAAAGCTGGGGTCACCGTCTAGGAACGGTCAATGTAAAGCACTGGGGGGGGGGGGTAAACTGGTTTCAGAGCGCTCAATCTCACACTTGGCCCAGCAATTCTCATGAAACATGTAAGTGTAAATAAGATTTAACCTCATAGCATTACAACTAAAATTATTAAAACACATTTTGCAAGATGTCTAAAGCTATGTAATTGGTACTGCTCTGTTTTTCATGTATATTTTATGTAGTTTGTCCGCGTAGGGTTCAAGCTGACGTATAGTTTTCTATAATATGATAATATTATACAGTAGAACACTACATTATATATAAACCAGCATTTGTCAAAGAAAATTCAACTTACTTTAAAACGTCTATTTAACAGATATAATTATGCTTCATTATTGTGTGTAATGTACACAGACACATGATTACTTTGTAAAAATGACTTCTGAAATTGAAACAAGCACCAAATCTTCGCCAAAAATCAATGACAGACGGGCGGACAGCCCGACCGTTATATGGCACCCTACGGAAGGGTGGGGGTGCATATTAAAACTGCATTGACATGTGATGTTCTCAAATCCCCATGTCAAATTCTTAATATGCTTTAATAAGAGTACATAAGTAGTTTACTGCGCGTTATTATCCTAAAAGAAGACCACGACCACCGTGGATTTTGGGAGAGCTGTAGAAGTTAGTTTCACAACAAGAAAGAGATTAATAAGCAAATTTGACGAGGGCACACGACCGTTATTTATTCGCAAATTCCGTGCCACCGGTTTAAGTCGCATGCCATGCCGATAAACATTGAGTTGTTAGAATATAATTTATTTTAACCAGAACATGGAGGCGTAAAACACGAAGGGATCATAGTGTTGTGTATTTTAACTGGAACATATTCTTGGAATATCCGTATATATATTTATAGTTATGTATACTGGGTTTAGGTTTCTCTGTAATTGATAAAAATGATTATCGAAAATAGAAAGCAATATATATTAATGTTAAGTAAGACTTACGAAAGAGACGTTTATCGAAAAGGCAAATTAAAAAAATCGATATCGTAAACACCATCTTTTTTTCTTAGCCATAATGTAGGGTAGTAAGACGTTCTTACTTAGCGTGCAGTATTATCACCCGGGAAACAGAATGTAGTATCGTCCGCAATCCATCTTGTATGGTAGCCTTATTGTCAACGAATTCACGCAGCTCTAGTTTAACTGTCGCCAGCACAGTAAACCTGCAACGATAAAACTAAATAGTTTGTATATTGCTTGCGTATAATATAATATTTCTTGCAAAACAAAATAAAACCGCAAATCTTTTACTACGTTGCTATTTTTTATTTTCTGCAAAGCACCCTAACATTATTCTCATTCGTACAATTGTTGATACCATGACGATAAGAGGTTATATTGGTATTTCATCGTTATCTACAACCAATGTAAAATATTGAAAAAAATCTTATATAAATTATCTATATATCTTTCTGTGCATCCGCAACATTCTTCAACAATAATTACCCATCGAGCGTAGAAAACTATGCGTGTGCATACCTTAAATGAAATGCAACACAATAACAAAAAATTTGGGCTGGATGTATGCAATTATATATCAAGAGCAGTTCCAAATACAACGAACTCAACTATTCTTCCGCATTAACAGTGAAATACAAGTTGTTTTGGCAGTCGCCTTATTAAATAACATATTGCAAGTTGACTAACTGAAGTACTTGTAAATTATATGTTAACACACAGCCACATATTTATAAACTGAAACACGAAACGTGACTATGCTAACAAATTTGATTCTTAATTAATTACTATTTATTTTAAACGACCTAACTTCTGCAAAATAAAGTGCATGTTTCCTTTTAGATGTTAAAAACATTCCCATATGTTTTTGTTAATATTTTTCTTCCAAATTTTCTGATGGGGAAAAAGCCTATGGGATCTCTGAAATTTATCAAGCTTGTCTTTTTCGCATTTGTTGACTGTATGCTTATTTTGTGCAGGAAAAAAAAAAATTTTAAGTTATAGGTAAATTAAGCATAAACAAACCTTTAAAAAAAATCGAACATTCAATTGGATTTATTTTACCATTCAGGAATAGGGCGGATAAATTCCATGGGAAAAAAAACACAAACAAAAAATCCATCAATAGACGAAACATACTATGGAAAAATGTAAACATTCCGTTGGAAGGCCGACTTTGCACGTACATTTCAAAATCAGAAAAACAACGCATTTGTCAAAGCAATCAATAAAATAAATTTGAAAAATATTGACCTGTCTAAAGTTATAACCTCAAAGAGGAAAACACGTAAGAAAAATGGTACTTAAGATTGCGAAATTTCGGTTTCGTACTTTTTGGGTGACCGTTTGTTACTGAATCAAGTTAACTTTACACAAAGATCTGCATATAAGCCATCTACACATACAAGTGCATCACACACCCACATTGGATGTAACACTGATCTTGACCCATGTGGCTCTAAATGTAATTCCAGCCGATATCTCAATGTAAAAAATATCTTCCCTTAAACAAAAGAAAAGCACTTTCTATTAAAACTTAAGTCATTTACTGGAAACATGTTTGTCTAGATTTGATTACAGGGAACTTGATCCCGCTGATCCCAATTAAACGTTCGTTATCCGCAAGCATGTAAGATACCTACTCAACTAGTACAGGCACAAATAAATGGATCCGAACTCAATTTATTTAGCGGACACTTTTCATTTTTCATTTACAAAGAAAGTTACATTCACCTCATTGGTCCCATGTCCATCCCGTTCTTGGACAAAATGTGATAGTTCAACTCAAACAACCTAATTCTACTTTATCTTATTTAAAGCGCACTTTATATATATTTGGGGAAACAGTGCAAACCGATCCTCGGTCTACATGTCAGCAAGAGATAGGAGTTGTTACAGGCACATGATAACGTTATATGAAAGGTACTAAAAGGGTCATGAATCTGCCTAATTTCAGGACAGAGTTATAGGGCTTGTGTATGAGACTGATCATGAATATTTTCAAATGTAAATGCAATTTCAAACGAATATCTTCGATTGTTAACGAAATATATAGGTTTTACACGCACAACTTATTGTACACTAGTCTCGCACACAACCATAACTAGGCTTCTATAAGATCACAATGGGGGAAATCCGGTAATCGTTAGCTGTTGTTAATACATACAGTAGGTGTATTTCAATTCTGTATCGTGAGTAGATAAATAGATGAGTAGTTGCATGCACGGGGTAACATGTATTTTTGTTATTACATAAAATAGACATAATTATGTCAAGAAGTGGGTCAGAGTTATGGATCTGTGTAAGTGACCTTAACAATAACCCCGAATTTATGTAAGATTTTAAAAACTTGTATAAGAAACAGTGAATGAAGATTTTCCTTAATAATAGAATTACGCGAATTACGCCGACGGCAATTGAGAAATAAAGTTCGGGTGATTCGGTGAAAAGCCAGTTAAGCATTCAATCAGGCATAAGCTATTTATAACCATCTCGGGGATGATATATTCAGCTAAGGTGTAATTAAACGAATTGTAATCTATACTGGTTTATTGTGCGTCCCAATGTCTTATTTATCCAAAAGAAATCACGGAACGTACGTTCTTCAAAATAAAAAATTTCATTTCCAAATGCTCGCTCCTATATTTTCACTTCTCAACAACTTTTAAATAACGACAATTCGACAGACATGCTTTGTCTGTGCTTTCCATCAGATACCAGATTATATGCATCTGACAGTATCGTTTATTCCGATATAAATCGCTTCTGCGTCTGTTTTCTCTTGTAAATTAAATTTATGCTGTCTCCTGAGGTTCACATCTGCTTTATACAAGGTAATCTATTGTGAGCGGTCCTACTTAGCAACGTTGATCGATTATACGCCGAAATTGCAGAGTAAATAAGCAAGACATGGTAGCATACGTATACTAAATTGTTGAAAGGTTCTTTTGCACGGATAAGGATTTTGTCAAATATGCGTTTATTGTTTAATTGTAAATAATGAAATATTTTTAAAGCGTTTTAAACCTTGGAAAACAAACACTGCTGAGAAGGGTTAACATTGGATACGCATTGTAAAACTATAATTGTATAAAAAAAAATATACTAAGATTAACTTATCACACGCCATTGAAGCCGTTACATGACTACAAGAGTGACAATTATACGATTGTTAATGTGAATGATCAGTAATGTACAAGTTATGACAAACTGATATTAAAAACTGACTTACAACAATAAACACCTTTGTATAACCTAGTTTGTTTTATTCTATATAGGTCACGTCACCAACGTTTCATAATTACCTTATACAACTTTAAATTGGCTGGCATAGATAATACGCACTATTACATGGATAAACAAACTTTCTGGTAAAATAACGAGATAAATTTGAGTAGAAGAAATAGTCCATTTTAACTGATTTAAGTACCGAATGATGCATTATTAACTAATTGTCAATACATTCTCATTTGGAATGGTTGTCTTAAGTATAGATAATTAGCAGCCAATGTTGAGCTTCGATCAAATTTGAGAGATTATGTTCACGAAGTGTTTTGGTTGATTACTTAAATGCCTAATTAAAATATTACACCACGGACGATTTTCACAGCAGCTCTAGTTAATTTCCTTCCTGTCGACTGTCATTTAAATATCCGCGAACAAATGGTGTTACTATTAATTTAACAGCGTGCTGCTTAATAAATGTGCTTTGGAAATGGTAATCTGCCAACACGCCATCGTGCAGCGTTGTTATTTGTCTAGAAAACATGTTAAGTAAGTTAGTTTGTGCAATCCATAACTTGTGTTAAGTAATTTTGAGGTTAACAGTACAAGTAAAATTATTGAAAAAACAAACATGATTTTCTATTTTCTAAAGGTACATTTATACGAAACACACTTCCTTATTGTGGAATGTACAATATATTTATATAAGTGTTGCATATACTTTATTTTAAAAAAATGAATAAAACCAAGGTAATGATTGACTTTCACAATGAAAGTTGCCCCTGAAGAACAAAACTGTTTATATAGAGGATATTTGTTGGATTCGGTGGATTATCGATTTTAATTCACGAGTGATCATAGAATTTTTTATTTTTTTTCTATGAGCACGAGTGAATTAAAATCGATATTCAACCAAATCCAACAAATTTTCGTTTTATTTTATGCTTTCTTTTACTATGCTTTTTTCACAGTTTATATTCATTGTTTAAGAGTTTAACTAAATAATTTCGCTGAAATAATGAAGTCATTTCGTCAAAAAAATGACGTCATTTCACAGTTATTTATAATTTACACTGATAATTTTCATTGTTTGAACAGTGAAATTATCAGTTTTAATTCACTGATATTTCTCTATGAACCACCGGAAAGCATAAAATAAAATGACGTATCATGACATTTTACCAAGTTTTTTTTTACAAATGCAAGTGGATTCATAGATTAAAGCGCACGGTAAATATATATTTTATTTTTGTTATGAACTGATCCATATCGTCGTATATTAGTTAAATGAATACTTACTGTGCGGTCGTAGTGTAACCCTGCGTCACACTTGTTCGGGTAACCATGCTGCGCATGCAAGAGATGAAGTCATCATTGCTGGTGATCTTCGTCGTGACGATTGCAAAATCCGTCCAGTTGTAGCGACTGAGGATCCGATGCATCCCCTCACATTGGTGGTTGATCGTCGGCGCTATTTGCAGCACCCTGGAATTCTGGTCCATCTGCAGATAGAAATACGACATTTGTTCTTATTTTTTACAATTGCGTTTTACAATATGTGTTTGCTTCTTTTGTTTTCTTATGTGGGGAATACTAGTAACCAATAGGGAATTTAAAGCTACGATCAAACAATAGTTCGATATCTCATAATTATGAATTCAATCGATCCTCATTCATTCATCTGTTGCGTAGATTATCAAATTTCTTAACATACTTACTTTTGATATAGTGAGGTAAAATATAATAAATGCTTTCATCTTTGTTACAAAACTCAGTATTGCATATTCTCTAAGCGTATTAGATTAACAAACGAATTTCGTGACATATACTATAACCAAAAGCGACGTTTAAACGAATGCCTAAAAATGTTCCGCATATGCTACCAATGCGGGGTTGAATTAAGCAAAACGGCAAACCAAATAGTGTTGCGTTCTCATATTGAATATTATTTTTCCTTCGAAAAGCCACTGACTTAATGTTTAATTCAAAGGTGCTTAAAGCATGTAATTTTTAGTATACAGCAGGCATTTCACCGCTGGCAATCGAGATAAAAAATTAGTTGCTTCTGCAGATTGTTTTATTTTAAAAAGCTGTTATCATTGTTCTGTTTCAAACGCCTTCAAATCACCAATGGCAATCAAAAGTTACATTTATTAAACGAGAAACACCAAGAATGTTCAGTGCACAGGTCTTTTTACGGAATGCTCATCGCACTTACTTAACATTTTAACGTCGTAGTATTGGAGGTTTAACAATATATACTCAAATAAATGGCACCACTATCCGTTTAACTTGTAGTATATACTTAATTGCTATAAGTGGATTTACGGATATGATTAAAACAGAAGAAAGACGAATTACACATATTACTTCATGACTTGTTATACATTCACATTATTCAGACAAACGACTTTTCATACTGATTTCATATCTTTTAATCTTAAGAAATCAATTGTTGAGCTTAACACCTCAACTGAGACATACGGCGAACATGGAATGGAACGGTATCTTATGTCAGCGTATTGTATCACCAAATTTGTAAAGCGTATCGACCAGAAATGCCCCCCCCCCCCAACGAAAAAAATATTTTTACAATAAACTGTGTTGTTTTGCTTACTTACTCTACCACTTGGAAGCATATTCCCGTTTAAATAATTGTATATATTTTTTATTTTTGTATCTACTATCCAATGGCCTGTTTCGTCTATTCGTTAATAACGCCAACGGGGAAAGTAATAAAAGCTATTCGAAACGTTGATCAAATAATCACTCTATCAAAAACGTTCTCCTTCAATGTTTATGCCCCCAATAGGGTCGTGTTGTGATCAGACTGTCCGTCCGTCTGTTTGTCTGTTCGTCCGTCTGTCCGTCACCCTTTTGCGTTTAGGTTTCGAAAAATGCTCATAACCTTTATATCGCTTCAGATGTAACCTTCATATTTGGTATGCATGTGAATATGGACAAGGCCTTTCGATAAGCCAACAACTTTTGACCTCTGTGACCTTGACAATGAACGTAGGGTCCGCGTTTAGGTTTCGAAATCTGCGTTTAGGTTTTGAAAAAAAAGCGTTTTCGGGGGCATGTCTTCCGATGGAAACAGCTCTTGTTTTATTAGCCATGCTATCAAACGTTTGGCATCGTGTCTTCAGTTTCATTGTTTGACCTAGCAACGAACTTGGGTATTGTTACACTTTTATGCTAATGAAGGTTAGGTCCGTCTTAAAAACACGAACATAGAATTTATATATAAAACTCCATACACTCACAATAAAATAACATTTACGTAAAACAAAAATACGTAGTTGCAACCGTTATCATAATTTTAAGATCCGGTTAATTAATATGTGTTTTAGCTTTCGTAATTGCATGAGTGTTCCCGTAAATATTATACGTGTTAAACGCGATCAAACTGTAGTTATTTATGCTACACATGTATGCTTTGCTAAGCAATGATCAAGGATGAACATTTTGAAAAACCAGCATGAACAACGATTGTAATACGAATTTTTTACTATATCGATCCGACCACCTGGTCAATAACACTTCACATGTTTTTTTAGCAACTATGAAATCAAAGCACTGACAGTACTTGTGTGACGATGCTTTTGAAGAGGATGGATATAAAAGCACCAATTTAAGTTTATCTACATCACCACAATTGTGTATGTGGGTACGAAAATTTTGTGTAGGAAAAAAAATATTGGTACGAAAATTTTGGGTACGAAAAAATTATGCAAAAAATTAGGGTTACATTCTCGATCAAATCTAAAAATAACTGCACCAGCGTCACAGCGTTTGAAGTGCCACCTGGCAGTTTTGTGTCTGGTTTCTGTCCCGAAACTCTCGATTAATTTGAAAGAGGACGGGAAACAAGCTGCCTTTACCTTTATCAATGGTACTGAAAAACCATTAAATTTCGTGTGGTACGAATTTTTAATGGCTTTCGTTGGTCCGCTGAACCACGAATTCAAGTCCCAATGATTATTTATACATTTTTAATCCTAAATCGGTCATTTCCGCATGTTTCATGGTTTGATAACTTAGACGAGCTGCTTCGCTGAAGCAGCTTCGTCAAAAACAGGAATGAGTGTGTAAGCAGTGCGGTCCTTATGAAAAGAGACATACTTAGCGTACGATTCACACACATGCGAGCTGAAGTGGCATCAATACAAGCGTGGCCAGTTTAATACATTGATTTAGTGCGAGTATGTCAAGAAAACAAACTGGGATTATATTTTTGCATCTTTTTAAATAATATGATGTCGTATATTTTCTAATAAGCTAATGTTAACAATTATCAACATAATTTCTCTCACTTCTCGCGAATTAAAATCGGTAATGTCGCGAAACTAACAGATATCCGCTATTAATTTATTCCGATGGTTCAATACAAGTGAATTAAAATTATATATTGAATTATTCAAACAATGGAAAATAAGAGTGTAAATGATTGATACAATTCACTGTTTATCGTCGAAATAAGTTATTGTTTAATTTATAAATGTTGCGTCATGACGTTATCATTCCTGCCAAATCTCCTGGTTGGCTCGTATACGCATAAACACAGTCGGCGGAAAAGTTGTAAATTAATGTAAATGATAAGTTTCGGAAAATAATTGAATTTTTTTAACATTTTTGATAATATTTATTTATTTGATCAATCTTAAATTAATATAGAAAAGAGCCGAAATCAACGCATATTCGCTATGCTCACAACTGTGTTACTTATTACAGATACAATATTCCATCAATATTTTGAAATTCCCGAAATATTCCCCAAACCACCAATCATAGCTGACATACAATCAACTAAGCACCGGTCTGCCACAAATTACAAAGCTTGTATCTCCCATGAGAACAGTTGCTAAGAAATGAAAACTTTAAGACATCTAATAAAGGCTGTGGAGTTTTCCTGAAGGCAGCATAATGATTACAACCCTCCTTGTCACGCGATTGTTATCTGTAATATCTATTTACAATAAATAAACCATCTGAGGGGAGAACATTCGTTATATATTATATTAAATATTTTATCGACGTTTTCCTTAATGTTTTACACAGTTTAGACCCAAACACATTTCACTATGTATAGTTTCATTGAAGCGTTAGACATGTTCTAATCGTGTTATCTTCGTTTGTGTGTATATGCCGATATTTTATCATACATGTCGATAGAAAACGATTGTAAAACAATGTTTTCGTTTTAATTGAACAAAATTTCCTGACTATGAACCACGTGTGGACGTTTTAGCAAGTGTATATATTATTTTATTGTTTTACAAGATATGAAACAATATTGATGGCACTTTTATATAAAATTGTTATATGCTAATTTATGTTAACCATATTAACCATTTACATGTTTTAGGAAATGAGACCAGTCAAAACGACAAGAATAATTTTAAAGTTTGTATAAAGTTTGCAAAGTCTTTAACTTAAAGGGGCCTTTTAACAGATTTTGGTATGTACTAAAGTTTTTCTTTAATTGCTTTATATTGATATATTTAATCGTTGGATCCCTGAAGCTCCAGTAAACCAAAGAATAAAATTAAAGAAATAAACAGAGAAGTAACGCTACACTGGTCTCGAACCACTGACCCCTGGAGTAAAAGTAGACCACTCGGCCATCCGTGCTCATACAATAAGTGATGCATTTATACTTATTATAAGCAATCCGTATAGTATCCCGAAATATAATGACAACATCAGAACTATCCATATTATTTATTCGTTTCGCGTTTCAACTCTTTATAATTTTCAGGTTTTTAATTCTTCAAAAATGAATATAATGTATATTTTAGAGCATGGTATATAGTAAGTATTACTGTTTTCTTTCGAATATCATAACTTCAACGAAAATATGCGAATCTGAAACATTTTTATTAATGTTGTCAATTTATCAAAATGTGAAAAAGGCCCTTCAACTCGTTTTAAACGTGCAGTCTCCTTGTGCTTGATTTTTAATGACACTTTCATCGTTTTACATTTATCATTTGCTTTGATATTTTGTATGATTCATTTGATTTGTTGAAATGTAACATAAATTCATTTTTAAGTTCTTTCGTGCAAACAACAAACTGGTCAAATGGTTTATGCCAGAAGTTCTATGCATAAATTATCCATTACATGTAATTCTTACGCGCTTTCGTACTTAATTGAAGAAAACAAGTAAAATTCAAGCGAATGTATTCTGATATTTTATTTCCATTAACGATAATTGACAAAAATTGTTGCTTGTATCGGAATGTTGTTTCAACTGTACGACTTTCAGTACGTTGATAACGTAGTGTATTGACTTAGCGAAGAGATCAGGTGACGCAAAGATAATAATCAACTTAGTATTGTCCATTGCAGTTTCAAACTGAGTGCTGAGTTTGGCAATATATTTTTAAGCTTCGTTTTGACCCTAGATATAAATTTGAAAGAGGAATATTTAGGTACGTTTTCCTTCTGAGACCGTTACGTACCTATGAGGAAACATCAACTAACTAATCACTTACAATGAAAACATACTTCTGATAAACATCATACCGAACAAAACACATGACATTTATTTAAAATCGGCAGAGTAATAAATTTAGCAAGTTTCTGTCAAAGTTTTTGAGAATAAAGGAGCGCACCTACAGTTTTGCATTGCATTTGCACCTAGAGATCTCGAACGTCACCCTAATTTAATGCAATTCTTAAGAGTTTTACGAAAATATATTTACATATACGTCGTTTTCGTTCATATAAACTTTCATAATTGTATGTTTGGCTTTAAGCAATTACTAAACGTCATAACATCCCTAAAGTCTATGGCTATGTCACCTTAAATTGTTTGTATAATTTTCAATCATTATTAATAAACTTATTTATTTGTTATCCTTGCGTGTGCCATTGGATTGCTGATAAACAATTTGATCCGATATGTTCCTTTAGGTAAAAATTCATTTAAGTTTGCCATTAGAAATTGTGTCTTTACTTGTCCAAGACCTACGGTATAGGTTAAATATGTCCATATATTACCAAATTAGAAAAAAAAAATAAACGAACTGGTCGAAGATTTGGGATATGTATACGCGAAGTTTTCCTTTAACCTTGGTAATTAATGAAACCTATATTAAATTTAATAATCAGCATAAACAAATCGCAAAAAAGCAATATTATGTAAATATGTAGGTTACTAAATTAAGTGTATTTAATAACATAAATTAAAATGCATACCAGACAAGATTAAAATAAAACGTGCCCTTTGAAGCTGGTTTCAAGAATTATATGAATTTGCTCAATGCTTTATATAATTGATATTAATGACTTTATAACAATCAAACTGCGCTCAGTAAATAAAGTTTAGTTCGAAAGGGCCTCTTATAAATAACTTAATTTAAATAACAAATATGGATATTATGGAGCTATATTAAAAGGTAATTTGACGAATGAAACACTCATCCAAGCCCGTAGCCGACAACATATTTTTTATCAATATGAAAATTTCATTTAGCATGTTAATCTTCGACGCCATGTTTAATGCTGTTGACAGTATTCCCTGTATTTCCTTCGCCGCAATTTCCCCAAAATATTGAAGAACAGACTAATAAATTAAAGTTGGTCTCGTTTCTTATCTCTGAGAAAGAAACGTCGACTAAACCAACGACTTCATTCGGATTACACCATACTTAATTTGTGTCAGTATTAAGCTATACTGGACAAAACAAGCGACATTCAAACAAGTTTATTGTATTATTGTTGATGATAAAAACAGACGTTTATTACTGTGGCATTCGTTTGGTTAAAATGTATTTAATTTTACAAAATACATTACAATCACATAACTTTTAACTATTAACAGTTAACTTGCCCAATTACTTGCTATGCATTTTGCAAAAAAAAATACTTCAAATAAATCTATGGTAAAGTCCGCTTCTATATATTATATGTTCCTTTTTGCATTTGCTATCGATATAAATTACTCTCTTATCGGGATTGTGCTTACTTTGTTTCGATCAAACGGATATAGGTAACAATAAACAACGTTATTTTTGCTAACCATTTACTTTCCAGATAGTTCTATCAAGACTTAAGTATTTAAAACATTTAAGTCGACGTGCATACGAAATATAACAACATTATCAATGTACACTGTTTTTTTTCAGTAGCAAAGGTTCCAATAATAACCTGGAACAAAAGTGTATTTGTAAGTACAAGAAGCCGTATCTATCAGGCATTTTTTTCCATATATAATATATACACCAATATAATAACATGCAACGAAAAAACAGATGGTTCATTTGTATTCAAACACTTCGAATTCCCTTCCACTGAATTGGCGTTGCAAAAAAACAATGGTTGATCTTTCTAATTCTATTGGAAGAGCAAGATTATTTAAATCGTGCTTCGATTTTTTTTAATTAATTATGTGTGTATTTATATTTTGCATGTTATCCCTTTTGCGCTATGAACAATATTTAACTAACATTGATAAACAAAGGTGTTTAGTTTACTTGTTTATACAGCATTAATCCAAATGTATAAGGAGTTGTTTTTGCCCGGCTGATTTAAATATATCCCAACATAATATATGTTCATAACATTTTTTTAGATTATATTCTTATTTTAAAACATGATTTAGTTTAGTCTAGACAATATTATAACTAATAATAGCTTGTAAAACCATCACGATCATTACAGGGTTGTATACTTCTAACTTGTCCATAGCAAATGACTCCTGATTGTTAAACCTAGTGTAATACCCATATTCAATGGATGAACATGTATTAAAACCTTGACAAAACACATGCATTACTCAATTTATTAACTTTAAAAAGCTAGTAATACAGAATTGTCGATTTTAACCCATTTATGCCTAGCATCTAGAAAAAGGCCTTGGCAAACAGCGTAGATTCAGATGAGACGTCGCATCATGCCTGTGCTGTTTGCTTGTAGGAATATATGTAAGAAATATTCTAAATATAGAAATAAATATATTAGACATCCCTAATTTTGGAAATAAATTGATCCAATTTAGAAGGGTGGGAGAGTCCACTTGGCATAACTGTGTTAAATACTTCTGCGGGTATTTATTATAAATCCACATTCCTCTTGTCATTTTCTCATATAACGCATTCAACAACCCATGAACGTTATAATATATGCTCAAGCTTTGATAAAAAGTCCTATATAAAATCGAAGTCCATCTTATCACATGGTCACCTTGTTGCCAGTGTATTGTCATTTGAATACAGGCTCATCTGTACTATTTGTACTATAGTGCGGAAGCTTGTTACAACCTTAAAAACTAACTGTCGATCAAAACAATGCTCGAATGTGTGTGTTAAACTAGTACACGCGGTTTCATTAGGCGAAACATTCTCCACAAAAGTCCACTTTTTATTTAACAGTTTAATTGTTAGGTTACATTTGCAGCGAGTGCAACTTTTATTCGTTAGTTTTATTAAAATAACAATTGCAGAAACCGTTTCACAAATTAAAATACTAAAACGGTCAACTGTTTTGAATGTCTTAAACATGTCTTTGATAGACTATAATAACCCCAAATTGTCTTTAAGTCATTCGAGCATTTTGGAACATACAAAAATGCATTTAACATCGACAATATCAACACAGCGTGCATAACAAATTCATGGTTGGGTTTGTAGTATACGTGTATAGCCATTTGAACAAGTAATACATTACAAAAAGTATTATAATATTTCTATCATGTATAACAATTATTGTTAGAGAATCAAATTTTGTTTAAAATCCTGACATGTAAATGTGCTAGTGATTCCGTAAAATACGAAACACGTGATAAGCAGATTGGTTTAGTTAAAATGTTTACATAAATGATTTTATAAAGATAACACTTCGAGAAAACAATACTACAGATGTGAGTATAACATAAGCAATGTAATATCATGTTGATCCATGAACCTGCACAATTAGAAGTTTTCTATTGTAAACTCATGCATAACCTGCCTAGCAAAATGAAGTGTTAATGCGAAATGAGAATGGCTGTGTAAAGGATGCGATCCCAATGATAAAATACTGATGTGCTAATATTATGAATTATTCAAACAGGCTGTTCAACTGTAACGAAGAAAATGGTATACAGTGTAAAAAGAATGCATAATACATTAAGAAATTGTTGGCAGAAAAATATCATACAGGTGTTCGTGTATACGTTAGCCAACAATAACTTATTTCTTAAGATAAACTGTTTTGATATTATGTTCTAATATTTAAAAAACAAGAACAACATACTTATTTGAAAAAATACAGTTTATGTGTATTTTAATATCCTTAAATTTAATGAATGCATGTTTTAATATTAGGTAACGGGGTGCCTTACGAGTATTCAAACTGATTTAGTATGTTATGTTCACAAAATTCCTAAAATTAACAAATAACCATTTGAAACATAAACGAAACTAAGCACCAGTGTGTCACGACTTGTGATGCGCGTATTTCGCATATGCATATCTGCTTAAAAAGATGGTTGTATTTGACAACAAGTAAAGTTTATGGAGTTGTTTTTGATGTTTCGTTGAGATAATAACATTCAATGTGTGCCTTAGGGTAACTAAACTCGTCCTGGTTTAATTAAAGCCTGCAACTGAGAATATAGTTAAAATTCATTTTTCATCAAGCTGAATGTACAATAAGATTTTCCTGATGTCTTATAATAAAACGGATTCTTTAAAACCAAATACCCATACAGGAAAAACAGACACATCTTGATAACGGTTTCGCCTGTAGAAGTTAATGATGTTTTAAAAGCGTTAGTATTACACGTTATGGTAATAATAAATATAAGAAAACATTTGAGAAACTTATTTTTTTAATTACATGTATTTAAGTATGTTTATGTTTTTATTTGTAAATAAATTAATATAATAACTTATTTTTTTAAGGAAACTGGTCCAAACAATTATACGTGTGTATCTGTCTAGTTTTTAAATTTGATATTTCAAACGAATGTAAATTATTTTCGTAAAGCACTCAGGTAAAGAAGTCTGTGTCAGTTAGCTTCTTGTATTGATCTTTGTTTCTGTTCTATTGTGTTTGAAATCCGAGATTACGATATCGCGTGTGTTATATTTGTAGTGATATATATACATCAGTCATTGTCAGCAAGTCTTTCAATTAAGAAAGATCAATACAATTCAGATATTGAACTTCATGTGAGAAATAAATGTGTAAGCACACAAGATTTTAAACGACCTTCATCTAATAATTAATAAACTACTTTTCAATCTGTTCCCAATATTTTACGAAATATATATACAATAAGCGATACTATTATGATAGTTTTTTCCCTTGACATCTAATTTATGTGAAGCCGACGTTTTATTTGAAAGAGATAACACTTGTTAGACATACTGAATATTGACAATAGCTTAAATATACTCGGCGGAACCATACCTAGCCGCAATTGGGAGTACTGTCGTCAGTTTGGTCCGGAGCAATGCTTATGTTTGTGAAACGATTTTGCATGCATGCCCGTATCATTAAAAATCTGTTTGAAAATATTACAACTTAAAGTCGCACTCCCGAAATATAAAACTCAATTTATAAAAATCGTCTCTTATAGATATACCGACCAAGTAACTAAAAGAAGATAAATAAATAAAAACTCAGTTATTTAATCACAGTTTGATAAATATTTTTCTTTACACGATATATCTCGTGATTTGTATGGAGTTGGTCGAGTAAGCATACTGTGTGTTTGTGCAAAAAAGTGTTCTGAAATTTATACCTTGTATGGTTCAAACTTCACGCTACGAGAGCATAAGAGCCGCGTTCTGAAAAAACTGGGCTTAATGCATGTGCGTAAAGTGTCGTCCCACATTAGCCTGCGCAGTCCGCATATGCTTATCTGGGACGACACGTTCCGCTTTTATGGTATTTTTAAGTGTCTTCCCTGATTAGCCTGTGCGGACTGCGACGGCTAATCTGGGACGACACTTTACGCCCATGCATTAAGCCCAGTTTTCTCAGAACAAGGCTCATAACTAGTTTGCCTTCATGTAAGCATATTGGCTCGTAAACAAATGAATGGGGTCTTCAGAGGACGCGTTATTTATTTGTAGGTCCCCAAACGTGTCTACACGACAAGGTTTTAATCGGTCATTTCTGCATAATCAACCAGAGACATACTCTCATGTGTGTACTGTTATCATAACTTGTAAATAGCTTCAGGCTATTGTGCTTGAAATTACACACACCAAAGATAGTGATGCCAATAATGAGACGCCTCTCAGATATAAAATTGCCTAAAGTAGCGGTGCAATATGAACCTGGGTTTCTTTAAATGAACAAATTGGGAATACACATAAGCGAATAAGGTCTGATTATATCCACAGTTTTCTTCTTTCCACGCAGCATTAGCGTATTTGGCGTTGCTGATGTAACAGATGCCTTATTTTTGGCTCTCTCGTACTAGTTATTTATATTTTTACCACATTACTTAATCTAAATATAGAAGTTATCACATATAGACTCACCAGTTCCCGTAGGTCATCCAATAAAGTGACATTTTCATAAATATAATCAGTTTTCAATTTTTTTATTTTAAGCGTGAATTTGTCTACGCAGTGTTGATTAAATTCCCAGTAACACGCGCTAAATGGTAAATTGAACATTTAAAACAAATTTATTGAATTGTCATACGCGTGTGTTGCTATTGAGAGACTGATCGCTGCATTTAGCACTTGAACAATATGTTTCTTTCTCGTTCACACAATTATACAAAATATATGTATCCGTGATAAAAAATATATTTTACTATATTTTACATGTTTTATATAATGAGAGCGTATGATAACTCACATTCATCATATTGTGTTCACATCCATGCTTTAATTCACACCAAAATGTCCATCTTCCGAAGCTGATTCGCGCACACTATAAGTAAGTTGGGATTTCAGGATTATGAATCGAATATGAACCTTCTAAATTCCAGTTATGAGAAGATTTTTTTGTTTAAACATTCAACTTGTAACAATAAATACATATTTATTTATAAAAGAAAACCTTCATTGTGATCAGAGTTTTTTAAAGTCTGAACGTTTTAAACGGAATTCTAATGTAATGTTTAATCTATAAATGTATATGTACAACACACACACTCTCAAATAACAGATGCTTCAGTAAAAATGTTATCATTTAACAATGGAATGTAAGCATGTGAATCGTTTTAACTAACACATGCATTCTAAACGTGTTTTCTGCAATACAAGCAATCCACTGGTTAAGGGGTCCTTTACATAATTGCACATTATCCATCATGGTGAAGGAATCCCTAGCGTTGCGACACGTTTTTCGTTATTTGGTTACTCTAATGACGGCGATTGTCGTCACCATTTTTACATACTATACCAGAATGTTCCATTGAGGATGCAGTTCATTTTGCGTCTATTTCACAAAATAGCTTCGACACGAAGGAGCTGAACACTACTGTGTTTTCAGTTCGACAGCTTACCAATTTTCGTGAACGCCAATACCATTCCGAACAAAGTAAATAAAATTGTTTATGGACGATTTGAGTGTACAAGAAAAACTGTTTGAATGGAGGCGTGGTACAGTATGCATACAGTTTGTAAAGGTTCTCTGAGAGACGTGTTTTTCAATAGCAGCTTTTTACGTGTTTTTCAATAGCAGCTTTTTTCACTTTCTGTTCAAATATTTATTAATCCATAAACAAAACAAAAGCTGCAGAATGCGGTTAATTTACTATTTGTATTATATTTTTGTAAACAAAACGCATTTATTAAAACGGCAACATTATCATGTATGTCTTTATTAAATTAAATACATGTCAATTTGTAAAATATACTTGATTACGTATGCGGTATATACTTCATAAGCCGTATATATCTCGTTACATTTAAAACAAGTCGTAATAAGGAATATTACGAAGAAAATTAATGAAATCGTACATAAGACCAACCATGAAAATAATGATAGAATTGAATATACATGGATAAACGGAAATATGTTACCAATTTTTAAAAAGATCTCTTTAGCATGAATGCATAATACCATTAGTTAAATAACAAAATGTGTTGTTTTTTAAGTTAGTAGCACACTAATGCAAGTGTTTGAGACATAAAGGATATGATAGTATCGTGTTGTACGTTTCTGTAGGTCGTTACTTATTAAGTAAAGTTTAGAAATTTACATTTCATTTACTTGTTGATAAATTTTCGATATAGTGCTAATATGGAGATATTTCCATTTCGTGTCCCTTAATATTCGATGCAGTTCATGATATTTCGACATTCGTGGCCGATGTCGGTTTCCTTAAGTTTAATCCTATATATGTCAATGAGTGAAAATTTAGGCATGTTAACTGAACCAAAACTATATAAGTCGTTCGTTTGCATAAGAGTTTGTTGCTGGATACCGAACAACGAAAATTACTGTGCGGTAACGCGTATTGGTGCAAGGTATTTGATTGCCTGATTTGTCTTATATCTCAGTATAGAAACATGTATCTTCTCAGTAGCAAGCAGTTGACAAATTAAAATCAGCTTTAATAGGTTCATGTATTAATGAAAACTGATTCTTTTTCAACAACGCGACACAGCTCAAAGCCACACAAAAAAGAATATACCCATGAGCAAAAAAAGTCTGGTAAGTGCCTTGGAACGATTACCGGACATTAACTAGTCTTTTCTCCATTTCAATGTTTCTCTTCTCGTGATTTGATGACCAGAATGCCTGACACGTTCATTCATCAAACGTTTTCTTTATTGACAAGCATGGGCCATGTTTTCCATGTTTTGTAAAACACTGAAATCAATAATTTATACAATTTTGGAACTGAAGGAATGTGTTACTTGCTAACACGGATATGCGGATACGATTTGTATGGAGTATATTTCTTTTAAAAACATCACACTAACTAAAATTAAAACTGCCGTATTATGCAGATACTTAAGTTGATCTGCCCAGCTGCTTGGTTTACTATATAGTGTCTAAGTTCTTTGAAGCAGCTAGACATGGTTTATCCCCGTGCTATTTACGTCTTCGACAACAACAAACGCTGACCATCAATTATTTTACCCATTTTGCGTAAAACGTGAAGGTCGTTTTCGATTCATCTGGTTTACTTTGCATAGACAATATGCCACCACTTGGCAGATACAAAAAATATCGTAGGCCACAAAAAGAGATTTTGAAAATGAACAAATACATGTGATGCTGCCATGATCACTGATTGATATTAATGAGTGTAAGCTTCTTTAAATTATACAGTAAACAACGTGACTATTAAAATATTCACTACGTGAATCTGTAATTGTAAATGAGTGTGGCATGCAATAGAAATCGCTAACTGGCAAGGTATGATTGAACTGATGAAAGTCCCATCAGTAAATTACGGTGATCTTTTATATTCTATGATATAACGTGATTCATTTTATCAATATAATGTGTACTAGGGTTCTTCTTGCTTTTAACAGATTTACCATCTTCCTCTGTGGCATCTATATACATTAAACACAAAAAGTTCACACTTTATAATGCTTGATACAGTTTTCCTTTATATGATGTAGGTTGTACATATACAATTTACCACATTTGCACGTTTATACATTCTGAGCCGTATACATACACAGTCATGTACTACAACATACATTTAACATGCTTTCATCCCTATACTATACTTTATACAGATTACATTGTTTAACTGAATTTTAATAAATACAGGCTCATGACTTGCAAGAAATTACAAATATTTTGCTTTGAATAAAGGTTTCACACACAAAAAATATGTATAAATCCAAAGTTTACTGTTGACAGTACAATTGTGCAGCCGCGGAGAGGATATATCGTATGACATGAGACGAACAGAGCCCTTGACATACCTCTCGAGCGGCTTTAAAATAAATGTGTATTTTAACATGACGCTGAAACCTTTACTATGGGTAGAACAACTTCTGGGCGGTTTGTTGTGGAAGAAGATTAGCTGATGTATTATAACGTAGTGCAGTATTCGTCCGGTCTATTTATGTAGCTATCGTCCTTCCTCAAATCGCTTTGCAGCGTATAGCACATGTCTTATTTTTCTGTAAGATA
Organism: Dreissena polymorpha; assembly: GCF_020536995.1. Classification (NCBI taxonomy): domain Eukaryota; kingdom Metazoa; phylum Mollusca; class Bivalvia; order Myida; family Dreissenidae; genus Dreissena; species Dreissena polymorpha. The sequence goes on from NC_068356.1 coordinate 90,745,404, forward strand.
ATTTTTGTGATAAAGTAATCTGATCGGAGCCCAACAGACCCATGTTGTACATGCATATGTCATGATGAAGTTGTTTTTACAAATTACCATATCTATGGCCAAGATTAGGTCTGTTTCGTTTTTTTCTTAATCTTAAGATAGCAATAATAGGTTTACTATTACGTTTAGGCTTAGGTCTAATTTTAAAACTAGCATATACAGTAATGTATTTTCTGAAGCATACATTTTTCATTAGGCGGATCGTGATACAATAACATATGAAAAACCGTTTCGAAAATTACAAAATTTGGTGTGCTCTACAAGAGCAAAATTTCGTTTTGGTCATTCTAACATCATAATGTGGCGTACAAAAGCGACGAGTTCAAAACGGCACGCACATAAAATTAAATCGACGGGAGAAAAGTTTACATATACCTCTAAAATGAATAGCTGATAATCACTATATCATTGCAAACATCTTCAACAATAATTTACACTTTTACAAATAACACATTCATTTGATTACAATCCTTACCTGTTTGTATTAGTGTTTACGTAAATGAAAAACATCTGTAAAGCAGGTTTTTCAATTGTTATGATATTGACAAAAATAGTTTTATAAAGATGATATTTCGAGAAAATCCTACAAGAGAAAGAATTTATGGTCGCATAAACCATTTAATCTCATTTTGATTCTCACACCTGTACAATAAGGTTTATATTTTCATGCAAATGCAAGACTTTCCTTGATTTATAAATTTGGAATGCAAAATAAGAAAGGCTGTGTAAATATGCGATCCGAATGATGAAAAGCAGATGCGCAAAAATATTCAGTATGCGAACATTAAGTTCAAATGAAAACAAGTTAACGGTATATCTTATTAACGAAACGTTCAATGTAGCAAGCAAGTATCTTCTGAAAAAAGATGGCATACGTGTTCTTTTATAAATAAGCAGACACTTAAACATACAATAAATTTTAAAGACATTATGTCTAACTAAACCTGTATCAAAACAGGTACACAATTGTGATTTTAAAACGAAATTATCACTTTGTAAATTCATAGCCATATGTTTAATTACCCATATATTCATAGCGTTTTCTACTTTATACTCATGGAAACGGGATGCCCAGCGTGTATTCAAACACATTCACTAAGACTAATCTTCCCAAGCTCCCAAAGCAAGCACTCATATATGCCCTACATTCTGCAACGCAACGGTCTGTCGAAAATAACAATTCTTTGATCTCCCATGAGAATGTTTGGTGACAAAATGATTATCCTATTCGGCATATAATGAAGGTTGTGGACATTTCCTTATCGTAGCGTTAAGAAAATAAACCTACTTGTCACGCGAATGTGTGTCTGCAAGCCTAATTAAAAATCAATATACCATGTGAAATGAGTACATTATTTTGGACATCGCCCTACATTAAATAAATGATCGACATATATTCAAGTGTGTATCAGTTAAAAGCAAAATCACCTTGCATGATTTAATTCCAATTTAGGAAATTTGTTATCTTTTTGGATGTCTATAATAAAAAATATTTGCCTGATGCTTAAAACTTGAATCGATTTTTCGAGCAATTAATTTGTTTAGAAATATTTATTTACAAGATAACATATATAAATCGACGATTGCATCGCTTGTAAAAGTGAACGCACTTAAAATCTATATACTGCTTTGAAACTACACTTGCACTAAATTAAAACTTGAGTAACAATGTATATGGAGCAAAATGTTAAATGATTTTACATCCATTTCAATTCGTGGATATTGTTTTTGATTAGGAAACCTGTTAAAACTAATGTGTAAATCAATATAGTGTTTGCAGTTGATATTTCAAATGCATTTGCACTGATGTTTTCTGTAAAGAAATCAAGCGTTTTAAGTATTTCTGCATTAGCTTCTTCAACCGAACTTTTTTGCTCCTTTTGTTCCTATTAGACTTTTTTTGATTATATGTGGTGGATTTTACAACAGTTTCAGACTCGGTATTTCAATGCCGACAAATAAACACACGCACAAAAATGTTATGCTTTAATTTTGAATAGTCTTAAATAGTTTATGAAAAACGTTCTATGAATAAATACTGCAAACAATTTATGACTTCAATGTTTAACGAAGGATAAATAACTACACCGTACGACAAATATGTTTAGTTTTGTCCTATATACCGCATTTAAATGAAACCGATGCTTTATTGTAAAGTTATTACAATTGGTAGACATATTGAACGTAGAAAATGTTTGATGTATACTCGTGGAACTGAATCGAGCCTCGCTGGGAATAACTGACCTCAGTTTGGTCGAAGAAATGCTAATACGTGTTTCCGTTGTTTTGTTATGTGTAAACGATAATTGGCTCAAAACTTAATGCTCATAGGTCATAACTAGTGTGGAATAATGTCAGCATATTGATTCGTAAATATGTTACCATGTACAGTCTTTGTCAATATTACTCCACATGTCCCTGAACGTGACTACATGAACAGGTTAAATATCGGCGATTACTGCATGAGCACTCACAGTCATATTCTCCGAGGTATATTTATCTAATAGTTGATGAGCCTAAGGCGGTGAAATCGTACACTCATAAGATATTTATGCTGATAATAACGCTTCTCGTAGAAATAAACTTGCCTAAAATAAAAGCCCTGTGTGAACCTGGGCCTTATTGTCACTGAGACAGAAACATTTACCGTATCTACGACGTTACTGGGAAGAAACTTTTACGAATTATACTCTTGTATATTAGCAGAAGTCTTCCTATTACAAACATATACACAATGATGTTGCTGATGTAACCTGAGGTTCAAAACTTTGGCACTCATATGCGTTTTTATATATAAACGACAATATATTACATAAATATATAACACCTACGATTCAACCTTTAAACCCGACCGGGTATAAATATTATCCATAAAAGTATAATTTCCATAGATGTAAGTTCGTTTCAATTGCATTAGCTGTTTACTCTGGTTATTGTAAAGCAAACTCATAATAAACACAATCATAGCCTAACCATAGCAACACCGACTTAATTCGGTTCAACATATCCATAATGTTATTTGAATTTTGATGCATTTAGCATTTTTAGCACTCTGCTTTTTGCTTGTACACACATTAATACAAAATATATTTATCCGTGACAAGACAGGTTGAATGTGACTGAATATGTTTATAATATTAAAATAATATGTTAAATAACATTCAACAATACATCATACTCTGTCGAAACCATAGTTTATATTGATACCAGTATTGTTAAACGCACTGACCACACTCGTGCACTCTAGCATCACAACCACAACGGACTAACTATAATTTAATTAAGTGGAATTACTTGTCTTTTATTTAATGACCTTTTAAAATAATATATTAACAAAAAGCACGATCGAACTAATGTGGAACGCTTTAAACGAAAATTTATCAAAAAACAGTTTTTTGAATTATAGTTATAAATATAATATATATATATATATATATATATATATATATATATATATATATATATATATATATATATATATATATATATATATATATATATATATATATATATATATATTTATATATTTATATATATATATATATATATATTTATATATATATATATATAGTTAAATGCAGAATAAAATGCACCGGGATGAATGTTCTCCGTCCTTTCTAAAAAACAATATTTTTATGTGAATAAATCATAAATCATGTGGGCGTACTCTGTAAATGTATGATAATGTAATATGAAATTTAAATGTTATAAAGAAATTGCTTAAAACACATGATTCAAATTAACCGAAGCGGTTAGAATCTAATTTTTTTAAGTTGAGGGTGTGTAAAAATATTCGGTGAATATTGGATTTTGCTTTTCTAATTGTAAGGAAGGCATTAAGCTTCTATAACAAAGATTTTTAAGGGATAGAAGATTATGAATTAAAACGCAGTTGTGGAACGTGTTATCCGATTTCTAGAGCTTTATAGGGATGTTCAGGACCTTACTGTTGTCAGGAAAATTGATTTTAATATTTTCGGAAGCGAAACATTTGGATTGAACAAGAAAGCCATTAATACAAGCTTAAAGTAGAGAGCTTGGAAAGTTTTGTTTTGATTGAGGAGTATTTGGGCATCGTATATGGTAAATTTAATGTTGAGAAAAAACTATCACAAGGGGTTTAATGCCATATGCGACGAACGTATCGCACAGTCCGACCCGGAGCTAGTCTTTCCGCTAATGAAACCACTAAACCCTGCCCGACTTTTAACAAGAATGCATAGCTCCAGACCAAGCTGCTCGTTAAGCGCAGGCTTAAGTGGAGCTAAGGTGCCTGCATTTGGTATTAGTGCCAATTTCTAATGACCCGTGTCAAACATCTTAGAGATGTCCGGATTCGTAGCAGAAGATATACGATTTAAATTCAGTATTAGTTCAATGTCTGAGATTTAATGCCGAGTTGATTCAAAACAGTTTTGATATAAAACTTGAACAATTAATATATATAAATGTAATAAAACATTGATTTTGATAATAAATTTGAACGTTTGAAACTAATTCATAAATTTAACATGTATATCAATCTGTTACATGTTTGCAAGAACATACATATTTTATCCTGCTTTTTAATGTATGTTTGATTATTCATTTTGAGACATAAACACTGAGCGCTTAAATTTTGTTTAACTTTTAATTGTTAATTTATTGTTCGTGTTCATCAATCATATCCGATCTGATTCCTTTACACTAGTAATTTGTAGCGTCCGTCTTAAATGAATATCTAGTATTCTTAAAGTCGGCGCTTGATCATTTAATTAAAAGGCGATTACATAAACTTTAAATGGTACACAAGAAATATTCCTTTAAATATATATTTTACCTCCAAGGCCCCTGGGTAGTTTGGATCCCAACTGATGACCGGATATCCAAGGTTCTCCGCTAACTTCATGATATAGTTATTCGAAGACGCCGTATCTGTTCCATAATTGAGACTCAGAATCGCATTGACGTGTTTCGCGAATATCTCCTTGCAGAAAAGATTTAGAATCTCCTTTGGCGAATTGGAGTCTGTGAAATTAAGCCAGGTGTTGATAGAAAAACGTTTCCGCAGATTGTTGTAGTCAGACTCGCGGCCATGCTTTATGGTTTGTTTGGCGTTTGCATGCGCGTTTTCGTATTTGTTGACAGCACTGGTCTGATGTGGTATGACTATTTGTAGAACGACATCCTGTTTCATGGACATTAACTGTGCTACGGGAGTGTAACACGAAACTAGAAGAAGCAGCAGCGATAAATGTGCTGTGACTTTAATCGGTCGCCACATACTTTCCAGCGATGACTTTGTTTTCATATTAAATATACAATGGTATGTACCTGTTTGGGGTTCATATCATACAAGTTAAATTAATCAATTGCTTCAATAAAATATTGTTTTTAAAAAAAATAAAATGGTTGAACATTGGTGTAACAAATACGACGAGTATTTATTTTTCGTACTACGCCAAAAACTAAAATAACCTTATTTCTTTTGTAAGTGCTATTAATATGCATGAATTTCATGTATTTATACTTAACACTTGCTTTATTTATACAGTCCCTTATTGCAAATATTCATTCGGTTATCCTTTTTTAAACACATTTTAATAAACAACATGCGAACGCATCTAAACACTTCTGCTTATGTATTCATACCATTCTATTATGCTATCAGAACACCCTCTTTAAATTGTAGCAATTTCATCTCTGGTTTCTATAACAATATGCTTGTTAGTTAACCTCGCGCTCTCTCTTAAGGAATCACATTTACTCTATGAAAGAGACGCGTCTCATCGCTGCCGAATTTAATGCACCATATCGAAAACCTTTCGGTGTACGGCTATAATAAGCTACAGGACCACTATTCTGGCTGATACGTAATATTATTTGCAAAGCATATCCGGCCACTATTGGTAATATCGCTCCGTTTGCTTTATCGGTTATAGTGGGGAATTGGCTATATCCGTGTTCAGTGATTCTTCATAAGGTCTTACATCAGTAAGAATCAAAATTCATTTAGTGAAGGAACAAGCTCTTTTTGCAACATAAAAACGTTGACAGTGATTTCTCTATAGAAATATATGTTTTCCTGATTCATTATTTTGAATGGTATGGAAGTCTTTTCCTGGCGAAAAACTTTGACAATGATTTTTCTATAGGAATATATATTTTCATTATTCGTTAATTAAATGCTATTGCAAACATATCCTGGCTGCTTGTGCATGTCTCTTCGTACAAAGAAACTTTCATTTTGGCAAATTAACAGTAAGAAACGGTCGTCAATAACAAAAACACATGCATGTGTTGTTATTTTTTATTTCTGTACTGATGTACATTATTGGTATATGATTTGCTGTTCGTCTGTATTTTCCAATGTATTCATATCATCATTTCAATCTGACAACCATCTTACCCATTACATAAAGTTATGCATAGTTAATATTAACTATTAAATGGTTATTGTGCTTCCAGCCAGTGAATATTAGAGTAGTTTTTTTTACTTTTTAAAACGAAATGTTAGTATATAAGGATGATATGCATCTACACGTTTTGTGGTTTGAATGATCATTGATTCGCGTATTTGATGGCACTACTATGCATGTTTGAATGCTCTTTTGTTATCGTCATAGCGAAGTTTAAATTGTATAAAAACTCATGTTAGTTTGAACCGTTTAAAAAGATCCTATAAAGATAAATATAACACACATACATTGCGATACTCTTGCAAACATTTAAACTTCAACTCAAGCTGCAAGTAATATGCATAACAAAAGAAAAATACGAGATGAGACATAAAACGAGTTGTTTGCGTTCTTTGAAAAGGTGGATACGGCTTGTTTGATGTATGATATATCAATAAGTATTTATTTAAGAGAAACTTCATTATTTCTTTCTACGATTAGTTTTTGCTATAATTGCGCTGGCGTTAATCTAAGTGTTGTTTTGAGAACAATGGTAATTCTTTTTAAAATAATATAGTTTGAATACAATGTTGAAATATTGTATAGTGCCTGCGAAAAGAACCATTGATTCCAATATGTTAATGCGAAGAAACAGCATGACGTGACAGTGCGTCTCTCGACCCAGCCTCTGCGAACAAACTGTCTGAGACCGTGCCGAGAATGTCAAATATAATGTTTAGAGGTGCTCTCAATAGACGTTTCGCTCTCATAACGTTATATTACAAATTATTTTTTTTCTATTGTTATGTTAAATCAGTCAATGTATTACATTTAAACTCTGAAATAGCAAATACTTTATTAAATATGTGTTCATATGACAATGCAATAAAAGCATGCGAGTGGTTTTTAAACTGACAGATGTATATAAAAGTTGGTAAAGAAATTCAAACATTCCATTCGCTAAGGGAAATGTCTTATTCATATTTGCAAATAATACATCAAGTTGAACGAATCGTTTATGCTGCGAAAAGTGTGTTGTCATCTCATCCTCTTATGACGGCGAGTGGCATCGCCATGTTATTATACCAGAGTGTTCTCTGAAGGATGCTGTTTATTTAGCGTTCATTTCACATACTATCTTCCAACATGACGACGTATGAACACTATATATGTTGCTGCAGTTCGACACCTTACACATTTCCAATATCGCAAATGTAATTTCAAACAAAGTAAAACAGTTCTTCATGGAATATTTTAGTGTAACAGTGAAGTAAAACTTGTGAATGGGGCGTGTTATATTATGCATTTTTTTAAAAGGGATTCAATAACGTTAATGCTAGATACATGAATTATGTAATTTATTTAAAACTAAACGTGTATTTGGGTCGATACTTTTTCAGTTAAATTAAATTTCCTTCACGTCTTGCAAAACATTCGAAACAGTGCATGATATTAAGACTTTTCAACTACGTGTTGCTAACCATCTGATACAGTTCAGAATAGTTCGACATGTGTGGACGATTAAAATATAAAACGTATGGTTTATTATATTAGCAAGTAATTGATAATGAGGCATGAGAATTGTAGTACAGGAAATAATTTGCGGTAGGGTGTTAAGATTATAGTCTGATTTGATAAAATTATCGTTTCCGTAGCTAAACTCTGTTAGAATAACTGTTTCTCTGTCAAATCTTCTTTCATGAATATTGTAAGTATCTTAAAGCAAGAAACAATCGCCCATGGTTGGATCTGTTATAAAGGAATTAACAAAATCAAATCACTTTGAGCACATAATATCTGTAATTACATTGAAGTCTGACTTTGAATACTAATTATTGAATTTGGAATAAATATTCCAAATACAAACGTTATGGCAATTGTGGTCAAATTGATCGTTCAAGCAATCACGAATTACCACTTTTTGCTTTATAAACTCTCAGTGTGATCCAGAACATTTAGTAATGGAATTGAACGTTGAGTCAATGTCATCCCAGGAAGAAGACACTCAGGTAGACAACATAATTTATTAATGAAAGTGATTGTTTTAAATCTCAGTTTGTCGTATAACTTATGCAACGAAGCAGCTACGTTTAAACGTGCATACAATTATGCATCCGTGTAGTCGTGTAACTGCTTTATTAGAGTCTGATACATAATTGTTACATATTCATTCTCGCGTAATTATATTAATTTTGCAGGCGTAAATCATGTTGACTCTTCTAAGCAATGGTTGCCACCTACTTTTAGAACTTTGTCGAAAATAATTCGGTATTGACAAAGTAGCAATTAAAGCATAAATGCAAAAATCAAAACGAGTAGCCATAACCATATAAATACATGCATTATTTACATTGCAAGTTAAGCGAACATTCAATCAAAGTTGCTTAGTTAAATCGCTGGCATTATACTTACTAATATAAAGCAGATGTAAACCTCATGAGACAAGAGAAATTATATACAATCGAAAACAGACGTCGGAGCGATTTACGGCAATATACGGTAATGTCAGATGAATATAATGTGATCTATATTGGCAAACCAACTTAGTGTGTTTATCAAATTGTCATATTGTTTTTATCATATGGTCAAATTGTTGTAATTTGGGGAAAGTAAAATTTTAGGAGCAAGCATTTGCCATTGGGAAACGTTCGCAGGAAATATATGCACATATTTGTTATTAAAGAAAGAAACTAAGATACATAATCAATCAGTTTATTAATGGAAGTTAGTTTAATTACAAATTCATAAAATATATCAAAACTTCAGCACTTGAGTCTGTATCGCATACTACATAGAACAACAAAATCAATTAAAACTGGTTTTATGTGAGCAACAACGTTTCCAGTAGTCTTCTGGGACACATAATTTATGCGTGCGTACAAGTAACAGTATTAATCATGCACGCAATTTCTAATACAATCTTAACACCAATAGCTGTTCGTGCAGATACAATTAATTTGCTGAATTGCATGCAAACACTTCAAATCCACTTAAACTCAGTCGTCGTTGCATACAACTTATTGTTGCATATCGGGCTTTCTTGTTCGATTGGAAAAGGCAAAATGTCTTCATCCATAAAGTTTGTATAGCCCATGGCTTTACACACATATTTGAAACTTTTAATACGATATAGCCATTTTAAACAGATGTTCAGGGAATTAGTGTCGTCGGGAAATCTGCTTCGAGTATTTTTTTGACGCAGAACGTGTTTCAAATAATAATAAAAGACTAGTTAGTCTATAAATGCATATTTAAAGACAAGTGTATCACATGAAGATGACAATATTCTGGGATTTCATGACTATTAACTTAAATCTTGCATTAAAACAATATGTTTTCAATTATTTTGTAGCTTATGCCACCAACGTTTTAGTTACGTCTATGCACAATAATAAAATAAATCATGCCACTATAGTACGTGTTTTATTGATGATAAAGTTCCAAATTGCTATAATATTAAAACATGGATATAGTTTCAGTGTTTACAGTGAGTTTTACGTTTTCCACGTGGGAGAGTGGAACCTTACGTGTATATAACTACATGTATAATGCTTAGTGAAAATATTGTCGAAAATTCACAAAACCATTAATCATAAATGACATATACTCAATCTTGCACCGGTCTGACGAAGCTAACCAGACTTGCTTCTCCCACGATTATTTAAGTACTCGACAATATAGCGTTAAGATCATAATCCTTCTTGTCACGCGAGTTTGTGTCTGCAAGCATAATTTAACATCACTACACCATTCGATTGGAACACATGATGTTGGACAAAGTCCCATAGTGTACAATGCTCGACTAATATGATGATGTCTTCATCAATATAACCTAAATCGCATTGCATGATGTGATGCGAGTTAAGGGACAATGTCTATTGCATTTGATTTTGCAATGATTTTCCTAATATTTTATGATTAAATTGATTTTGTTTCAGGAATAAAATGTTTGAAATATTTTTCGCCTTCAAAAACACATATATATCTTCAATGTCATCGCTTGCAGAAGTAAGGCTTATTCAATGAGTTTATTCTTCATATTATGGTACATTGTATACATTGCATGTATACCAATCCTCATTTCAGAAACTTAATTTTGACGTAATATGTATTTGCTTGCATTTCAATAAATGAGATTACAAAAAATACAAAGAAAAACTATGAAAAACGACTAAAAGGTGTATAACTGTATAGTTCTAGCTGTTGATAAATAAAATGCATCTGCACTATTATTTTTAAAGCAAATGAAATTGTTTCTGTGTGTTTTTTTCATTTAACTTGTTTATATTATGTAATTCGTATTTAAGATATTTCGTTGGCTATATGCGTTGTGTCTTAATACCACAATTTCACTCAGTGTTTCAAAATTACAAAACGTTAATTAAAAGAAATTATTATGTTTTTAAGTTTAAATATACCTGTAAGCATAAACTGCTCATAACCGACGTTTTTTAATATAAATAACTAGTGCATACCATGCATAACATATGCTACCTCATTGTTTATGACGGTAACAATTTCTATACAATATTCGATCATATTTTCAGGTTTTCATTTTCCTAAAGAGTACACCTTTAATTGCGATTGGAAGACGAAGTAAATGTTAAAACTGTCGCATAGAAACTGGCGTAATGTGACGGGCCGCAATGAGAAATACAGATGATTGTTTGGTCCAGCAAAATGCGTATTTGTGTGATATGGTTTTGCATGACACTCCTTATACACAATAATTCTTAAAACAAATATTTACCTAAAGTCGCATTTCCGAAATCTTAAAACTGACTGTGAAGACATCGTTTTAATAGATTTGTTATCGCCAACATTACTGAAAGTAAATTTATGAATCAAATTTCATTTAAATTAATAAGATTGTTGATGAATGTTCTTCTGTGCATGCGACAGCTGGTGATTACTCTGGAGTAAATCGAGAAAGGAACTTCGTGTGTAAAAAACTTAATATATATATAATTTGCTCTTGACTCTCTTGAACAAACGTTAGAATAAAAAATATTTTTAATGTAATATAATTTTTAATATAAAAATGATCGACATAAACTTGAGTTATTTCTTACATATATTAAACCCTTTTTAGTTTTAATCACAAACACACGTATATAGGAATGTATCTTTATAGAAATTATGCTTGTACAACGTGTGATCGTGTAACGTTTTTTGCCAACAATGTTCTCAAGCATCAAATACAAGTTAAAAAGTATATTTCCAGTTAACATTAATTGTTTTCCATCATGTCATCGTATTGACTAGTTAACATTTGAAGCTATATATTCTTCGTGTGAGTTACTATATGTCATTTCCCTTAACGTGACTTAATGACAATTTTCAATCTGTGATTTATGCATTAACATTCACAAGCATATTCTCAGCGGAATACGTGATCATAGATTGTGAATAGCCTCAGACGCTGTAATCTTACACTCTCAAGTTATTGATGCTGATAACCACGTTTCTCTTAGACATAAATTGCTTAAAATAGCGGTGCAGTAAAGACCAGCGTCGCAGTTATTTTTAACAAAGGTCTACGACGTAAATGGGAATACACCTAAGTGAATTATGTCTGGGTATATCCAAAATAGTCTCCGGTAGCTGTGGGATCCGACAGCCAGAGTGCAGAAATATCCTTTCACGTATCCTTTCAGTTAATGAACAACAGTATCTTTATGTTGCCAAAACTTGTTCATAATATCATTATAATTATTGTCTTAACCCCAGTTATATCAATTTATTACATAATATTTTATTTTTCCTGTGCTTTAATATCGTAGCCTGTATTGTTTTATTGCTTAAGTTTTTCTTACAACATTTTTATTTATATCACACATCTTTAGATTATTAATCCTTTAATTAATGCTGCATAAAAGTATCAATCACTCTTATTTTTATCAATTGTATGTATATTTATATGTTTTGTACAACGCCATTGAATATAATTATATAAATAGGCGTTTCATCAAATTAGCAAGTTTCAAGTTTCTTCTTCTTACACATTTATAGCGTATTGGTGTTACTGATGAAACCTGTAGTTTATTATGTTGACACTTGTACGAGGTATTTATATGTTGACTAAATAACATTATCAAACAACCCGTTTCTGTGGAATATTAATTGCAGTGAAACTTACATATATGTGATTTTCGTTACAGTGTATACTTTATGGTTATTTTTATCTAGAGTAAATAAAAATCCCCATACATTCCCTTTTTTGTTAAACTATAACAACAAACACCATAAAAATAACAATCCATACCGGACAATAGTGAATGGCATTAGGACGGCCACAGAAAACATGGCAGAAGTTGCAGAGAAAGAGTTGAATGAGTTTGTAGAAACAACACCAAGTTATATTAAAGATACAACAGATTTTCTGACAAAACTGCAAGAAATCCCCAATGAAATTCCAGAAAATACAATGCTTTTCTGCTTTGATGTTATAAAACTTTATCCATCCATTCCTAAACAAAAAGGCTTAGAGGCATGTAGAGAAGCACTTGAAACTAGAACAGACAAAACCATCCCTTCAAAAGCAATAGAAGAAATGATAACCACCGTTCTTGACAACAATATTATAACATTCAATGGGACTGAGTATAAACAAAGAAAAGGAGTTGCCATAGGCTCAAAGTTGGGGAGGAATTTTGCATGTGCCTATATGCGTAAATGGGATGAAGAACTAATGAAAAATGAGTTCATACCAATCTTTTACAAAAGATACATCGACGATGGATTTGGATTTTGGACACATGGACTGGAAAAACTTAATGAGTTCCTTATGTTTGCAAACCAGATTGATGAAAGTATTCAAGTAGAAATGAGAGTTGGTGGGAAAGAAATAGAATTTCTGGATACTATCGTGAAGATAGAAGATAGGAAAGTAATAACATCTTTATACACAAAACCCTCAGACAAGCACATGTATTTAAACTACAAATCAAGCCATCCAAGAAAAACAAAAGAAGCCATTCCATATAGTCAAGCCATTAGACTGAAAAGAATCTGTTCTAAAGATACAGATTATCAGGTCCATAAGAAAAAATTAAAACACTATCTTCGTAGACGTGGCTATAGCGGAAAGATCATTGACAGGCAATTTGATCGAGCAGACAAGCTGGATAGGGATACTCTTTTGAAACCAAGTGAAGACAAGAAGAAAAACATGAAAAGAGTTCCACTTGTACTTACGTACTCGAAAAAACTACCACGCATACACGATATTGTGAAACAGCACCTACCTCTACTGCACGAGTCGAATAGAATGAAGGAAGTTTTTAATGAAATGCCTATTGTTGCATACAGACGAGACAATAACATAGCAGATATATTAGTGCATGAAAAAACCAATCGTACTATGACAAGGGAGGTCAATCCAGTAGAAAGATGCACCAAAAAGTGTGTAGTGTGTGACATGCTAACAAGGGGGTTGCACAACCGTGGAGGGGTGAGTGGAGTGACCATTAGCAAAAGGCAGACCTGTGAAGCATGTAACGTCATCTATGGAATAAACTGTATACAGTGTGACAAAATAGTTTATGTGGGGGAGACATCACGCTCACTAAAAGAACGATTAAAGGAGCATGAGGCAGATACAAGGCACCACAGAAGCAAACCTGTTGCTGAACATTTTAACTCCGGACAACATAGTGTAGAAGACATGGGAGTATGTGTTTTACAAAATATTAGAGACAATTCGGATTACTACCGCAAGATAAAAGAACTTAACTGGATTCAATTGTTAAAGACATAAGTTCCAAATGGACTTAACACAAAAGCAGCTTCCGATTTAGTATGGCAGAATTATAGGCGATAGTGTAGGCCAATACGAGATTCGTGTAGACAGTTTAAGTAACGATAACTATTTTCAAAATGCATAATTCTCCAACAATAGTGCATGCGAGCGTAAGTATGTGAGAGGGTGGATATGTATGTGTGTATATATGAGTATATGTGTGGGTGTGTATATATATATGTATATGTGTATGTATGTACACATGTAGGTGTTTATTTGTGTACCTGTAATTATATGTGCAAGTATATGAGTGAATATGTACATGTGTGAAGGAATGCGTATATATGTGTGCATATGTATGAACACAATACATTAGAATTTAACTTCATTTAAAAGATTGGAATTAAAATTATTATAAATAATTAATTATTAATCATTTCAATTTGTTTAAATGTTGATAAATATAGTCAATAAGAATTAATGTTGAGATATTATAGTAATAGTGCTGACTACAAAATAGGAATTTTGATTTTGTGAATATTATTTTTAGGTTGGTACAGTAAATATCTATATTATTATTATAGTAATTATTGTTATCATTAATATAGTTATTATTATTGATATAACAATATGATGTTATTGTAATACTTTTTATTATCAAATTCAATTTGGAAAATTACAATGGGCATGAATTCCTGATCAAGTATAAGAACCATACAACGAAATGTCATGTATATTATGTATTTTGGCGCAATTAAATATCGCATGGTAAAGTACGACGTCATGACGTCATTTCCTGTCATATTTGACGTTGTAAAACATTTACTTTATTGGTGTATACGACAGTTATAACTATGTAGTGAATTCGTATTTGTAAACTTTGATAAAGCCCGTTTGGGCGAAATATTAGAATTAAAGAGTGTTTTTACTATGATATAACAACAAACGCAACAATCACGTATTTATATTCCAGAAATTAAAATGTTGTAATTTGCACATCCATTTGTCTTTGGCAATTTGCTTCGTTCTCCCCTTGGTTATTTGCCCTTCGCTCGTACACAATAATACATCATACATTGAACCGCGACATAACATCTTAACATTTACTTAACTTTACAAGATTTTTCAATATCACGAGAGTGTAATTTTATGATAAATGCGTTACAAAACAATCACGTCATACAGTGCCAAATCTATGTTTTGTATTCAAATCGGTCTTGTCGACCTCACGAAGCAGAGTCGAGCACAGCAGCACACGACAGCGCCAACTGGCTGACTACACCTTATACATGAAAAATTACTTTTGTTCCGATTTGCAAACCTGAACTTTAAACTAAAGAAAAAAAATATATAATTCATTACAAAAATACTAAAATTCCTGGTTTGTAACATTTTTCGTACTTTATCCTAGCCTTACTTAAGGACATTAGTTAAAATATATTATGTATTTTGATTATAGTGATGAATAAAACTTCACCGGATATATGTTATCGGCAATGTTTTTTTTGTAATTTCTCGAGGACAAAAATTGTTTTAAATAAATATCAATCGAATGCGTATACTCTACAAAATTGGCTTAATTCGATATCAACACCATATGTTAAAATGGCTTTATTTCATACACGACAACACATCGTTCAACATTATCGAAACCGTTCAAATCGTATGGTGTGAGTTGGCGTTGCGTGATAATATTCAGTGAATATTGGTCTTGATTTTGACTTTGGAACGGAGGACATTCGGCTTCTACAAACAGATTCTTATGGGACAGTAAATCATGACTTAACACGCAGTTTTGAAACTTGTAATACGATTGCTAGAACATTATACGGATGTTCAGGGAATAAGTGTCGTAAGGAAATCTGATTTGAGTATTTTCGGAAGTGAAGCATTTCGATTTGACAAGAAAACCATTAATACTGGTTTAAAGTTGAGATACTTGCCTTGATGGAGAAGCCTGTACATTTGATGTTGAGAAGAAAATTTATCGGTTCCTGATGTCAAGATTCAAATTAGCCAAGCCACGTGTTAATGGGTCTTATATCTTATGCTGATAAGCATATGCAATCGCGTAGTCTGTTCAAGACCTATCCTGTTATAAGACCACGAAACCTTGCATGACGTTTAACAAGAAAGTGTAGCTCCTAACCAGACTGTACATTTAAAATGCAGTGTAAATTCTTTGTTTGAGAAGATTATATTGTCGATGTTTTTTAAATAGTTTTTTTCTGATATCAAACGTGAAACAGTAAGTATACGTTTATAAAACACATATTTATTTTGATATTATTTTATAAGTACGCACATCCGGACGATGGCAAAGGTACTTTGATACTATGCTCTTTGTGAAAGGACAAGACAGTTCCTTTTACCATCTGTTGTGATAAATACAAGAAAAACCGGCGTTATTTATTGAAAATAAATCACAGTACATACATAGTCTTACGATTCCTTGTTCGACATTTTCATAAAATTGTGTGACAAATCAGTCAAAGCATACAATTGACATTTGTGTGTTACGCTTGATCTTCTGTTTATATGCATGTGTTCTTAACGAACATAAAATTGGATACGCTGCAAACAGAGTTAATATAAAGTGGGTGGATCGTACGCAAGTTACTGGTTTGGCGTGAGAAAAATAGTAACTGGTGTTTGCAATGACGGCCAACGGCTGATTTGTTTATGTTTTCGAGCGAACTTTTGAAAGGTTTGTACATTTACTACAGGTATTCGACATTATCTTTACGCGCATGATGATCTACTTATATCCAGGTTTTTAGGTAATATGTTTTTTCATGGAAAGTGGCACTCAACAATCATCATAGTTTGCATTGCATGAACACCAGGATTCAACAAGCAAGCAATCGCAATATATACATAAAAATCGAAAAATAACCCAATTGACATAACTGGTGAGAACAGAACCCACCGTCCGTAACTGGTTAATACTTAGCATGAAGCAAACTTTGTATTTTCATGTTTCAATAAACATTGTTTATTCGGGTTATTATTTACTAAAATATAAGGTAAATATTTTACATGCGCTCGCAAAAGGCAATGCGAGCGCACGTGTTCACTATTTTATGCGCACGCGAAAGCAATTCGTGAGCATGTGAAAGAATGTGTGCGCACATGTAAGAAAAAGCTCCGCACGTTTATTGAACAACATATTGTCCACGTCCCCTCTATGCCACCGTACATTAAGCGTGACTCAACAAATTCTAGACACGCATAATCAATAAACAAGCAAACCTCAACATACGTATTTAATTCTGTCTCCCAATTTTGTGTACCCTGACTTTTGCATAAACACCAGTTACTGAACGTGGGGTACTGTGCTCATCAGTTATGATAATGAGGCTTAATTTTCGATGTTTGATGCATATATTGCGATTGCCTGTTAGAAGCATCCTGGTGTCCATTCAAAGGAAACTATGTTGGTTTTTTAGTCCACCTTTCCATGAAAACTGCTGAGAAAACATTATATATGACCAAAAACGCACATACACTGTACCGTGTCGATCGTAAACAATCACGCACTTGTTTATAACGTCTTTAATAACTTTGTTATTATTGATAGTTCATCTCCAGGATAAACATCGAGGTTGAAAGGATATCAGTATATTATCCTGTGCATAAGGAAAATGTCACAAAAGTATGGCAAATGTGAAAACCTTTCAAATGTTCGCACGGGAACATCGACAAATCAGCCGTTTGCCGCCATTGTGAACAACCGTTACTATTTTTCTCACTTACGCCACACCAGTTATTTTCGTACGTCCCCCCATCCCCCCTGCATATGCTTATTTCTTATTTTCTAGAGATGTGATTAAAATTCAATTTATATGAGGCTACCTTGCCATATTCATAATTATAAGCAGACGTAATATCAAATTAATTCATGCCATCAAAACGTTAAACCAAACAGTTTATCAAACATAATATTTTGTCTAATTTCATCCATATACAACATACCGAAATGAATTTAAATACTAATTTGTACAAACCCCACAAACATGTTTTGATTAGGTCACATAAGAAATAATACATGATCAATGATGGGACGGCTAAGCGGATATAACTTTCAAATCTGAACATATTGTCTTTCTGTAGGAAAATTATAACACGTATGATGTCGGAATTTGTATGGACCAAAAACTGTACGATCGCAGTCGCAATCGATATTGAATAATTTCCCGCTTTCATAATATCCTATCAAAAATGATACAAATGCCAAAGAAGCCATGTTGAACCAATTGAAAATAGCGATATATGTCTCGTTTGTTATTTGATCGAGAATTAAGACCTATTGCTGGTTTAGTTCATATTAATTCAAGGTATAAGTAAACCATTTAAGTTATAAACATGTTGTTTGTTATCTTTGCGGTAGCTGAATTTCAAAAGAAGCAAGGCACCGAAAATGTTTCCGAATATATTCTTTAGCCATGTATGAACATGACAATTAAAATCTCTTTTGCTCTTTTTTTACTGTAAGTTTATGGAGTTTTAATTAAACAATGGCTATTTTTAGTTTTAAAATTATGTTTAAAACATAGAGGCATATCCAGAATATCACCACAGTTTATTATTGGCAGCTTTTTAATGTACATTTTATTGTTTTTCAATACATCGAGCCAAAATGAATTTTAACTCGGTCACTGGACAATGAAATAAAAAAATATATACATCACTGAACTATGTCAAACCACAACACTTTCACACGGTATTCAGACGACCAATATTTAAACCGCGAAGTATTTTTAAAACATAAGAATAGGATCTGGCACGAGTTGTCATATCATACCATATTTTATTAAACGAGGTCAGGAATTTTGTTAGTAAGCGAGCCTTTGGCGAGTGTCAGATCTTTTTATCACATGCTTTTAAATGAGCAAGTTAAATAAATATTTACGCTAACATAATGATATATCCCGAATGTTGTTTACATTTCGTGAAGGTATATGACGTTGCAACGTCATTTCAGCAAAATAACAAAATGCGATTGGTCAATAAATGAAAACTAAGCCAATTACACATGATTGTGTAAAATAAAAATATATGTAATGGTTATATTCCGTGGGAAACAGGGTATGGCATGTTATAATATAATTTTTCAATTGAAAATTCAATTAATTTACATAAAACTTGTATGAAAATTCCAAAGAAAACACATGTTTCCAGAAACCGATAGTTAAGTGTAACAGTGACAGAAGAATGTCAATTACTATTTTAACTAAACACACATGTATTCTGGTTAAATATAATTGGAATACATTACAGCAACGCAGAAAATGTTGGATATCAATTGCAAAATGAAGAATTCGGAGTTTTTAAAGCAAAAAGCTATTATCACAATGTCTGCAATTTTTAATGATAAAAATTACCTAGACGCGTAATTATATGACAATGCAGATAGTATAGCTCGAAATAGCCTCAGGCGCTGTAATCGTAAATACTTAACCTAGTGATTCTGATATTAACATTGTTCGTTGAAATAAAATTTCCTAAATAAGCGGTGCATTATGAATCTGTTTCTTGATATGTTTACTGAGTAATAAAGATCTACTAAATCGACGACTAGAGTAACAATTTATTCAAACGAGTTATGTCAGTGGTTATCATCTGTAGCCATCTTCAAATTCTTCAGATAACGTATATTTAACGTATTGGTGTTGCTCATGTGACCTGTGGTGCATTATTTCCGACCGACTGTTTTCTAAATACCTAATATAACTATTCAAACAGTTACCATCTAAACAATAAGCGAACCATTTGTGTAGATTGCCCATCACTGTGCAATCACATCAGATGGTATTGTGTGCCAAGTGTATGCTATGAGTGTGGTTTTGTCCATCTAGTTTAAATAAAAAACCACTCCTAGTCTTACAATAACAACACATGCATAGCTAACTTCACGCTATTCACATTGCAATTCGCTTCATTTCGCACTTTGACAATCTGTTTATTGCTCGTCCTCAATTTTACGAAACATGTTTAATTCATGACAAAACATGTTCAATTCTACTCTAATTTTCAAAACAATTCCAAAAGACTAACCTTTCATTTGTAAATAAACACATATTCATTTTTTGGGTTCTTTACCTTATTTTGCATACTTAGATATAAACATCATTTCTTATAATGCTAATCCTTTTATTTGACAAAACATGATTCAACTTAATCTGAGCGGTTCGAAACCAATTTATTATGAGTTTACTGTGTGTGCAAATATTCGGTGAAAACCGGTCTCACTTTCTTATTTTGGAATGGAAGACATTCGGCTTTAGTGGAACATTTGTACCGGATGGTAAATCATGACTTAACACGCAGTTTTGGAACGTGTAATAAGATCGCTAGAACGTTCTATGCATGTTGAGGGAATTACTGGCGTCGGCATAATCTGATTTGAGTATTTTCGGAAACAAATCATTTTGATGTTACTTGAACGTCATTAATACTGGTTTGAAAGAGACTCTAGTAGTTTGTGATTTGTTTTGAAGGAACAGCCCATGCACATCGTATCAATTAAATTTACTGTTAAGAAGAAAATTGATCGGCTTCTGAGATATAGATTCAAGTGAACCTTGTCTTGGGATAAGAGGTATTATGTTGTATATGGCTAGCGTAATTCCAGGCAGGCATGCGCAATCACCTAGTCTGGTCATGAGCTTCCCTGTTCGTTAATGAGACCAACAAATCTAGCCTGACTTTATACCACACATCGTTACTCCTATTCGAATATGTTCATATTTTTACAATGTCACTTTCAGTATATATGTAATGTTTGCTTTATTCTTCGTTTTAAGACATTGCATTTAATCAAATTAAAACGCGTATCATTGCTTAAAATGTGATCAATACGAATGACTATAGGGATAACTGAGGGATAATTTGAGGTCCTTAACACCGATTTAAATGCTTAATAATTTGCATTTTACCCTTCCAAAGCAGTGAACCCACATTTGCATATTTGTGTGTACGTGTGTGTGTGTGTGTGTTGTGTATGTGTGCGATGTGTTTGATGCTTGAGTTTTAAGACATACTGATTTACAATTGGTTCATTGTCATAACTAATGTTATATAAAAGATTCCCTTCTGCTGGTGCAGCTGAAGTCTAAATTCGATTTATTTAGTTTGCGGCACAAGCATGCGTTAGTGAATGTATGTTTGTATCCTGAATAGTGCAATGTCATTTAAATAAAATCATTTTCATTCCTGCCGTCAACGCCTTCCTCAAAGTTGTTACAGCAACACACATTTATAGCGGTAATCTTCAAAACAATTACTTCAACGCATGATGTAATGAATATCTATTACAAGTGTTAAATACGACTTGAAACATACACCTTCTTTATTGATTTTTTGTTGACTTGAACTATTTTACTATTTTAAAATATGGCGTATATTGTGTATAAGCGAAAAATAAATCGAGGTGTATAAAACATGCATTTCAATCTTAAGTGATTATCGAGTTTGTGCTTCTTACTCTTGGGAAATCTCAGTTAATGACGGTAATAGCCGAACGAGGTATTTAACTTAATATTCTCTTTTAAAACGATAAGCAATTTCCTTTAATCACGAGTTGTGACAACTACAAGGCAAACCGTCGTTGTCAAGTGCAAATTACAACACACACATTGAAGTTCCCAATACAGACAGCAGCGCCATCTTTTTTTCGACAATTCTATTATCTTTTGTGACCAATCAGTCACAGCATACAATTTGGTCTCACGTTTAAGTCTCTATAACGCTCAAAATCAACGAAAATGTCGTAAAGTATTTCGTAAAATAAAGTTTACACCTAAACAATCAGTGTTCCTTATAGCAATAGCCACAATTTCAACGCTAGATGTGGTATGATTATAAAGATTTTTGTAGATACAAAATGCTCGTTTTTATTTATTTGTGACCACAATGAATTCCATGCTGATTTCCTGTGAATATATCTATTCATACGACACACGAACACTAAAATGTTACCATGTTAAAACCATAATAAAAACGAGCACTTTGTATCCACAAACATCTATTTTACCAGACCACATCTGGTGTTGAAATTTCGGCAATTGCCATAAAGAACAATGATTTTTAATTGTTTAGCTTTATTTTACGAAATATTGTACGAAATTTTCGTTGATTTTGAGTAGTAATGTTACTTTAAACGTTCTCTTCTCAGAATGTTGAACAATCAAGGGAAAGCGTGACTTTCAAAAGATAATAAATGTAAGCACGCTGCATATAGAGTCCATATTTGACTTCTATAAGTAACAAGCAAAGCGAGTTCAGTTAATATAATGTTTTGTTATTGTGAAACACATTTCAGCAAAGGAAATTAACACATTTCAACAAAGGTAATATTCCATATGCATATTACTTATATCAATTAAAGGGATCATATTAAAACTCAAACGCGTTTTATTCGGTCAATTTTCATACACTGTTATGATGTTAACAACACATGCAATGTTTACGATTCAATAATATCATTAGTTATATCGAATGGATAAATTTACGCTAAAATTGTATGAAAACGGTTAATCAACATACATTCAAGAAAACAGCTAACTTATTTTAATACATATAAAATACACCGTCATGTATTTCAGTGCATAAACGTACACACGCAACACAGTGTTTTTTGTTACTATCCCGCACATAATTATACATTAAATGGGGACCATGATGCAACAAATTAGAGAATACAGCTGTAAAACTAGCTAAATATTGACTTCATCTAAAGGTTGGTTCCCACTGCCGATCCAATCAACTCGATCACCCCGATCACCAAAATTTCCCGACCAAGCTCGAGTAAAAAGGGTATTATACACGACTTCTTCTAGACCTCTTGTCGATAACACACGACCCCCACACGACTCATTCACGACGTCCACTCAACCATTTTTCCGATTTCCGCTCGATCATCTCGACCTATACGCGAGCCCTATACGATCTCAGCTCGACCAAGTGGACCTCAGCTCGATCGCCACCAGATCTTCACTCGATCAGATCGTGATGGTCGTACTACAGTCGTACAAAGTCACGAACGGTCGTTTATTGAAACTTTGAGAATAAAACCGTCAAACATTGTTGTTCACTAATCACTTCAATCATCATGGATTTTTTTACTAGTTTTAGCAGTATCAGTCGCCTTTTTTCGATTTCTTTGCATCTTTGGATGTTTACTCGTACGATTCTAAGAAGGTTATGAGAGACAAGCACGACGTTTGCATGTGAGTTTTGTTTAAGTGACATGAGGTCGTGTATGGTCGAATAGCAATCGAGAAGCGATCGTGTACGGTCGAGTAGCCGTCGGGTAGCAGTCTAGTAAATCTGTACATAAAATCGAATAGATGTCGAGTGGATCGTGTTGCGATCTGAAATAACTCGGGAAGAGGTCGAGCGGATCGGGTAGAGATCGTGTAAAAGATGTCAATCCGATCGCTACACGATTGCTTCACGATCAACTCGATCTTCTACTCGACTAATACACGACCACTTGCCGAGCTCTTCTCGATCCATTTCCTACTCGACCGCTACTCGATATTTGTTGACATGTCAAAAAATATCGGGTAGGAGGCCCGACCAATGCCGACCTACCCGACCGCCCCCGATCACTCATGCCGACCGAACCAGACCAGTACCCGACCGTATGGTCGGGCTTGATCGAGTTGATCTGATCGGCAGTGGGAACCCAGCTTAAGCAAAATTAAATACCGTTTCGTGGACGGAATTAGATGTACCGCACACTGTAATTTCACAGAGACGGTCGATATGGAATCATTTCTCGCAAGCATAAATCCCAGTCAAAATTGATACATATGTCAAAAAAGTCATTCTTTAACAAATTGAAAATAGCGATGGATGGCTTGTTTGTTAATATATCGAGATTGAAAATGAACTCAATGTGTTGGCTAAGTAAAGACTTATTTATTGTTTAAGCTATATGTATATGCTGTTTTATTTTTACGGTTAGTTACGTTTTATCGAATAACTGCGCCTGACATGTTTTTACAATTTCGCTTGTGTGTATGTATACAAACAAACATAGAAATCTAGCTAAATAATATACTTTTGTTTAAATTTGTTTTGTAGAATATCAGTTCACATGGCTGTGATATTGTCATTTCTAGACGGAGTTTTAATCTGGTTAAACATCAATGCTATCATATCCCATACAAATGCGCTAACACTAGCTTTAATCATTATCTGTGCTATTGTGTTTTGTTAAATGCTATGCTTTCATCTGTTCATGCCAATAGATATTTGTGTTTCCTGCAATACTCGCTAATTGTGATGAAAAATGCCAATCCTCATACTATGTATAGAGATTCATTGTATATGCACTCGACCACAAACCTTAATGTGCAATTGGATAGAATAAAATAGTTTTTCGTTTTTTCACTGATGTATTATTTGCCTACAACAAAACGGAACAAAAACGTTCAATGGCCGCTTTAAAACATGTTTCGTGAAAGTATTGATGACTAACAAGATTTTAAAATTATATGAAACTGGTAGGTACTTCATTCCACACCATTTTGTATTGAACGATACAAACAAATATTGTACGCCTAAAACACATATCTGAGACCAACCAATTGTAAGCGCTTAGTACAGTTATAAATATAAATCAAATACAAACAGTATAATACGAAAAAATACCACAGGTTTGCACTAATATTTAATACAAGGTACCTGTTAGTGACACTGCAAATTATAAAATGTTAATGTGCAGTATGTACCAACTTAAATACCAGTTATCATATGAAAACCTTCATTGCATTAATGAATTACAAGCTATAGACTGTGCTGATAGATAAAGCTGACGACCATTACACACACACAAAATACAAAAAGCAAAATTGCAAATCAATGTAAACGAATCCTGTGTGCTGCGACAAATGTTCTGTCATTTCGTTCCTCTAATGACGGCGATTGTTGTCACCATGTGCAATATACCAGAGAGTTCCCGTGAGGATGAAGTTCATTTAACATCCATTTCACGAAATATCTTTTCACATGAAGAAGCTATACAATATTGTTTATTGTCAGTACGACACCTCGACATTTTACATAAGCGCAACTACGTACACAACAATTACATTTGTTATCGGACATTTGAATTTACAAGTAAAGAAACAAAATGTATGGTGGCGAGTTATAGTCTGCACACCGTTTATATAGCAGAACTGAGAAGCTTGTTTTTCAATCGCAGTATTTGGTCAATTTTTGTTGCAAATTATATTATGCTTTACTAATTGTGAACATTTGGTGAAAACAACAATTAGTTAGCGAAACCGAAGCACACCTTTATGTGACTTAAAGACATCAAGTAGACGATAATTGCACATTATATTTTATGACGTATATGTTATATACCATATAAATCGTTTTGTCTGGCAACATATGAAACAAGTCATGTCTTCGTTAAAATTCGTTTACATACTAAGTTAATCAAATCTAATATTAATATGTAACCTGCAAATAAAGTGATATACACTGATACGCAGTAGTATGCGAAATATTCGGAATAAGTCCCTTATGCAGTAGAGCATAATCTCTTAAGTTATATCTTAAGATATATGTCTTTTCAAGTTTTTAGTGTTTTAACGTTAGTGTGAGAGATATAATAACTAGCTTACTATAAGTGTATTTCGTTTGATTTTTTTTGCTGTAAAAGGCAAGAAAATTTAATTTCCTTACAGTTATTGCTAAACATTTGATACAGCGCATTATATTCATATATTTCCTCACGTGTTGCTACATAGTCGATACAGTGACTGGCATGCCGACATTTCCACATTTGAAACATTATTGCATGATATTAACCCGTTTATACCTAGCGTCTGGAAAAAATGCCTTGGCAAACAGCGTAGACACAGATTAGACGCCGCATGATGCGGCGTCTAATCAGGGTCTGCGCTGTTTGCATAAAGGAATATCTGTAAGAAATATTCTAAATATAGAAATAAATATACTAGACATCCTTTATTTTGTAAATAAATTGATCTAATTTAGAAAGATGGGAGAGTTCACTAAGCATAAACGGGTTAACACATTTCGTTTTACTTGATGCTAAATATTCGAGAGCAGATATTCAGATATTAATAAAAAAATATCGTTGTAATTATTTTGATATAATATTTTATATTAAATTTAAATGTAGCATAATCAACAAAATCGATATTTAAAATTAATTAACTTTTCAATTGCGATGCAAGACTGGCATCAATCTTCTTTACAAAATCACATTGAATTGCTTATCTAATGCACCCCACGCAAAAATGTAACTGTTTTTAAGTATATACATGTACTAGTTTGACTTCGAGCCAAGCGGTTCAACACTATGTAGCCCGGAAGAATCTAAGACAATTGTCAATTATCTACATCGTTTTTTATGTAGGAGACACAGTTGTGGCGAAATCTTGATATCGCTTAGTTAGAATGAACATCTTGGGAATAGCTAAGCCGGATTTAACTAGGAGTTAAGTTTGTTACAAAACTAAGTCGCGGCCAAACACTTGATCAAATTTTAGAACAATACAATTACCACTTTAAATGCCAAATTATTAGAACGATTTTGAAAATGTTATCTTAACAGTATGTTAAACAAATCTGAATATGGAAAAAATAATTCGCCTTCTAAAATCAAATGTATGACTCAATATAAATTAATAATTAGCGGAATATTGGACATATATAGGCAGAGTTTCATCTTAGGTCGAGTGAAGATTACATTGGTAAACTACTTTCATTCTTCGAAAAAAACTATAAATATACTTAAATTTCGAGCAGCCTATTAAAGCTATGTGACGATCATTTTCATGTTGAACGTTGTTTATGACAAATGGAGGTACAACATGCAAATTCAAACAATTTAATTAGTTTAAAAGAAGGTACTACAACTTTGAGTGAAAAATACGAACATAACCTACCAAATACATTTCAGTGATTCCGATAAATATTATTTAAACATATTCAGATAAATTGATAGTTACATATTACGACTTTTCATGCATTTTCCGAACACTTTAAGTACAGAAAACTTCAAAAGTGTATTTCACGTGAAATAGTTTGTTAGTGAAGACAGAACTCCCGTGATATGACTTTTCTGTCATAACAAACAATTCACGCGATCGAGTTTATTTTTTTATCAGAAACTTCAGTAACTGTTGGTATGTATGTTTATTAAGAAAAATAAAATTACAGCCTGCAATAAGAACCCATACTTTTCTTAAGTACAAGCAATGCTCGTGAAGTAATACAATTTTCATCGATATGGAGGGTACTTTTGAACGATTCGAATATCAATTTATAATAATTAGGATCATCTTAACGCATTTAATAGTGTTAATTTGTATGAAAAAGGGTACATACAACACAGAAAAATCAAATCTCTACATCTGAAGTTAAACTTAAATGTGTCGATGATGTTGAAATAACAGCTCGACATTTATCACACACAGCAGCTAATTGATTTGATAACATACACACATAATTGCAATTTATATTTATTGCGTGTGCACGTCGAATACCGTATTGGATAAGGTCTTGAATTCAATATACATATGTTCTTTTATGTTACACAAAGGCTCGAGCAAGCTTTGGAAATATCGACTGCATTGCTTTCCAAGCTAATTTCACAAAACCACTTTCTATGGAATCATATATCGCAGTCATAAATCCATGTCAAATATGATATTTATGCCAAAGAAGTCTAGCTTTAACAAATCGCAAATAAGGATATGTTTCCTGGTTTTTATTTGATCGGGATCAAGAATGAGGAACATTTGTTGGTTGATTATACTAACCTATACCAACCTGCCCGCAACCTAATATTGAAGCGAAGTACTTCACATGATATAATCTTAGCATTAAATTCTATATTGATTGAATTATATATAAAAAAATCAACCAAAACGGCTTTTCATTTTCTGTATGAATGTACGAAGTCGTTTAGCATTAAGCTTGATAAAAATTGTAATAAATGGTATCAAGTTTGTTAAAGGGAAACATTTGTAATTATTTAGATATCTCGAAAACCTCTTTAACACCTCAGTACGGTAAAGTGTAATACTATTACTAGAAAAAATGGAAGTATATATTTTGCATGTCATATTGCCTTGAAACAAAAACTAATAAAAATGAAAGGAAGTAATTATTTTAGGAAAAGATCATACAATTTTTGATGGTATGATTGTTGAGCATACTTGAAATAATTCCTAGGTACGGAGTCCATGTGAAAGATATTAGCTTCGTTTAATGTAAAGTGCTTATAATTACATGTTAATGAGGGTGTGTGTGGTGGTATTTTGGGAATGTTTTTTGATCAACGAAATTTGAATATTATGAATCTTGTTGATGTATTGATATATAACATGAAACATTACAATTGATACCAACAGCTGCGATGCTCGTTTTTAGTACTTTGCAGCGCATTTTCTACTGCATCGTACAAGATAAAAAAAAACACAACATAGGATAAAAAATTAATCGAGGTAAACTGCAAACTATTATACCGAAAATGGAAATAAATATTACAAAAATTAATGCTTCAAAAAGATAGTAGTTACACAGTTATTTAATGATACCAGGGCCATGAAAAAGAGTATCGTCGAAATATTTGCATTGGATCACGTAAAAGATTATTGCGATACAATTAATCCTAAAAAAACATTAATTCAATTACAAGTACAAGTGAAAAAAAATCATCGTTATTTCATACATGCGTTTCCGGATTTAGAGATGACCGGATAATATTGTTACCGCTAATGGTTTGAGGAAAAGCTTTTAGGTATGATAATAAGCGTTTATATAACCCGATGAGACTGGTGACTAAGGTGTATTTGTTACAAATGTGAGCAAACGCGAAAAAATGTAATATCATTGAAGATAAATATTACTTGAATAAAGTATCATTAAACACGCGTGGATGATGCAATTTCAGTAAAATCACATTTGGACAGTCGAGTATTATGTTGTATAGCCAAATGAAGATATTGAACTCTAAAATGATTGCAACCTTTTTTATAATAATCGCACGGTCAGCAGATGTGAATTGAAAATCGAATCTAAATTAATATACATATGTACATGTTCAATTGTATGAAAAATAACGATCATATAAGTATACTCAAGTACATAATTTAATATCTTAAATTAAGTGTAAAGTTTTTTTGGTTTGATCCGCGATACTTGAAAAGGGTTTGCTAAAATAACGAAGATTCTGATAAAAGCAACGTAAAAACATTCGTTCACTATAATAAGCTATGATTCTTACAAAGTATAATGTAGTTGCAACAGAATATATCCCTTCGGTTTCGATGAATTAATTAGAGGTAAATATTATATTTATTTACGATAACGCTGTATCACTTAGAAATGGACATATTGAGATAAGTAAAATGTGTAAAATATTGTGCGTTTTGGCTTTTGATATATCATATAAAATGAGTAAGAATCGTTTGAATAATAGAAACATTCTGATGAATTAATACGCTTAGGTATATCGCAACGTATTTACACGAGTTATTAAATGACACTACATTGAAAACAAACATGCACTACAATTTAAATATCTTATTACACGTGTTTTCAATGTTCGATTATTGAGTTCATCTGATTTGTATTAGTTTACAAATCAACTTTCCTTTCCCTGCATATAAACCATATAGATTTATTGAATTGTATCATTAATTCAATTAATGACCCATAGATTAGTCCGCAGTCCGCACAGGCTTATCAGAGACGACACTTTCCGCTTTTATGACATTTTTCGTTTAAATGAAGTCTCTTCTTAGCAAAAATCATATTTAAGCGGAAAGTGTCGTCCCTGATTAGCCTGTGCGGACTGCACAGGCTAATCTGGGACGACACTTTACGCACATGCATTATGCCCAGTTTTCTCAGAACGCGACTCAAATAAAGCCTGTTGGCTTGTAATGCCGCTTATGAAACATTAGTAGCTTCAAGTTACGTACATTGATATTTTTAAGCATTTATTACATTAATAACATTTATTATAGGACAAATGTTAACATTCATTTAGATAAATGTATATATTCATTTATGTTATTATTAAAATTGACTGAAAGTAAAACGTTTTTAACAACCTGTTCATAAAAATTATATGATTAGTTGGCATCAAGTGACAGTGAATACCGTCAGTCCCAGCGGTCCGGAATAAACTATATAAATAAAAACCTTGCCAGTTAATAAATTTGAAGTCGCAAACTTTTGTTTCAATTGACGACTTTTTTAGTATTGTTTTCAACTATGCACCAGTTTGTCAAGTTGTCTAACTTTTAACTACAAGGGGTAAAAGCACTTTGTGCTATAATATCAATAAAGATCATTGAGTAATGTTTAAATGTGAAACGTTCAAATAAATAAAAAGATGAATGACTATTAATACAATTAAATAACAACAATATTTGTTTACGTCCTGTTAATTTTTAAAAATACTTTTTTGTTCAGGAAAACTTGACTAACAGTCCCCGGACCATACACAATACAGTGAACTAAACAGTTTTCTCTCAATCCGGATATCTATTCCTTGAAAAACCTTAACAGGTTTCAAATAATTTGTTGATATTTGCGTTCTGTTTTAATACACCCAAACACTCTTGTAAACTGAACATCTGACTACAGTTAAGTTTCTGCATTAAAGAAATAAAAAGAAGCTATATAAGAACATGCTTCGCCTAACGGAATCGAATTAATTCACAAACGGCCATTGAACCATTCGGTTATTACAAATAATAACATTGATTTTCCATAACATTACTATTTGTTTTCACTATCAATTACTAATTGATAACGGTTCCGACAATAAGGAACAAGGCAAATACAAATGGCAAAATTGCGAATAATACATCAAATTGAACGATTTCTTAATGCTTCGATAAGGGTTGTGTTATTTTGTTCCTCGAATGTCGGTGATTGTCGTTCACCATTTTAATTCCTTAGAGTGTTCTTATTGGGACGCCTTTCATTTAGCATCTTATTCACACAATATCTTCAAACATGAAGACGTTAACACAATAATTTTTTTCGGTACAACACGTAAACCATTTCCGTTCAGGCAAATGCAATTTAGGATGAAGGTAGTCTACCTATTTCGGGAAGAAACTAGCTTATTCTTTATGAATTTTACATCAAAGAAGGCGTTTTACTTAAAGTCTTACTCATTATTGTTGTTGTTTTTTCTCTCAGACAGTTATTGAACAAAATAATGCAGGATGTTTATGTGTTTAAGTGTTTGTATAACGACAACATTCTAACGGAAGTGAGCACATCTGTACTCATTGGATACAATATCTTACGCTATAAAAAATATTCTTTATTATATCACATATTAAGTATATAATCAAATGCATTCAAATTCATTAAAGAGATTTGTGTTATTTTATAAACATTAATATACCAATGTATTAACTGAGGCATCACTGTGATTTTAACACACACAAAACACGTAAATTTTAATACCTTATGATAAATGATGGTAGTCGTTTCTGAAAAAAATATATGTGTTCTTGTATACATTTGAATTCACTTTCTTTACACATACGATCAATTGTACACATAATTGTTATACATATTTATCACAAAAAGCACACTGAATTCATTTAAAATTCCATGTTATGAATGTGTACATAAATAAACAAACTTTTAATAAATGAAATATTGACTGTGTGTTTGACGTTTATTCCCGCGGTAACGGGATGCCTATTGTGTATTCAAAGACATGCATAATGCTATGTTAAATAAGACATTCTCACGAATTTCCCAAACCAGCAATAATCAATACAATTATCTCAAGTAAGCACCGATCGGCCGACACTAACCAAGATTGTATCTCCCATGACAATATTTGCTTAGAAATGATTACTTTATTTGACACTTAATAAAGATTATGGGGTTTTCCTTAACGTAGAGTTAAGATAATAACCCTTCTTGTCACGCGAATGTTTGTATGCAAACCTTATTTTAAATCAATAAACATCTGAGAGGATAACATTATTTTCGGCATGTTCCTATATTATTTAAATGATCCTAGTGTGTGTCCTTCTTTAAAAAAGAATCATATAGCATGGTTTGATGCAAGTTCATATCGTTTTCTTTCTTCTTGGTTATCAATATTCAAGTTATTCTTTTTTTACTTAAGCTGTAGGCTTAATTTTTTTGCGGAGATAAATTGTATATACAAATATACATGAACACAGATATGTATCGCTTGCAGATGTGAATGCTCTTATAAGTTCGTTTATAATACATATTTTGGTATAAAAGCATAAACATATACATTGATTAAACTTATTTTTTAAACGATGATATGCAGTTACTTGCATTTCAATTAAAATATATGTTTCAAAAGGAAAAAATGTAGTGTTTTTGCTGGTAAAATTTCAAAGGCATTTTCTTTGCATTGTTTATTGTATATGTAATCAGTAAGGAAAATTTTGGGTTTTATTTGTTGTGGTTTAAACGACATATACTGTCTGTTTTTAATTTTGAACAATACATACACATCACTTATCATGCTTCACGTCTTAATAAATCTGACATCTCACATGCTTTATACACGACGTTTTATCGATAAATAATGCCTTAAAAATATTGCCTATGTGGCATCAATGTTTTACGAAATATAAATAAGTACAATATACGGGAATAGTTTCCCGGACATCATATTTTCATGATTCCGACATTTTATTGGGAAATGATTATAATTGGCAGACATACTTAATGATAAAAATGTCTGATATATATTCGGTGGAACGATATCGAGTCGTAATGGGCAATACCGGGACAATAAATAAATAAATAATCAGTAAATTTATTACAGCTTGTTCAATATTTTTTCTGTTAACGCGAAAGATTGCGATTCCTGTGGAATAAATCGAGTAAACAGACTACATCAGTAAAAACTTATAAGTATAATTTCAATTTTCCCTTTACACTCTCGAACAAAAAGTAACGTTTGAAATATTTTTCTTAAAAACGAGTGGCATGAAATTATGATGCTACTGACATAAATAAAAGTCATTTTAATAAAAAAAAATTATGTAAATTATCAATGATAATACCAATTCAGGTTGGACACAATATTGTTTTCGTATAATGTTCCAACATAGTCGTGTTCAAGTAATTGGTTCAAAACTGTTCGCTCAGTGAATGTTAATAGTTTGCAATCATATGTGTCGTGTTCTAAGAAAAACCGGGCACAATTTTTGTGCGTAAAGTGTCGTCACAGATTAGCTTGTGCAGTTCGCACAGGCTAATCAGTGACTACACTTTCCGCTTTTATGACATTTTTCGTTTAAATGAAGTCTCTCCTTAGCAAAAATCTAATTTAGGCGGAAAGTGTCGTCCCTGATTAGCCTGTGCGGACTGCACAGGCTAATCTGGGACGCCACTTTACGAACATGCGTTATAGCCAGTTTTCTCATTACACGACTCATATCAACATACTGTATCGTAAATATGTAAAATTCAATATTCTTCGTGTTGATTGCTCAATATCATGTCCCTTAACGTGACACCTTAATAAGGTTACAATCGGTGATTTCTGCATAAACAATCACGAACATTATTCTCAACAGAATACTAACATCATTGTTGTGAAAATCCGGCCCGTAGGCCATGTATTCAAAAACACACATACAATATATTGAAACTGATTTGTATCTTCCTCTAAGACAAACAAATGCCTAAACATCGTACTTTTAATGGACCCCATCGGAAATAAGCTTTCAGCTAAATGGGTTATCCATAAGTCAAATATTGCATTACAATTGATAACTAATTTTTATAACTGTTATAATATAAATAGATTTGAAGTTATTTAAATATTTATATATTATTTGATAACTACAGCTGTCATTATAACAGTGGTGTAACTATGTTTTTATGCTTTTATGTATTGTGATATTGTTATATGCGTTTGACATAGAATGTTAAATAAATAAATAAAAACCAGGGTCTAAGGTATTGTTACTGAGAAAGGAACGTCAATCAAATATTGGACGTAACTGAGAATACGATTTAACGAATTATCTCCTAAATTGTTCACTTTAACCTTCTTCTAACGTTTCATTATCTTATTAGTGATGCTAATGTAAGCAATTATTATGAGACATTTAAATTTTACAACAAAAAATGATCAGAATGTTTAACAGTTACATTCTAAACTATTGACCCTAGTGTTTCTTTTGATTGTTGATTTGAATGTATAATTAATGTGTGGATTTGTTTTTCTAGTGTAAATAACAATTCAGTAAACACAATCCTAGTCTCAAAATAACAACAACACATTGTTCAATTAAAAATTAACAAAACATACACCATTATGCTCTTTTTTACATGTTATATATAATGAGATTATATTTTATGTAGCATTCAAAAATACGTTATACTGTGTTCCAATCAATTGTTTTCATTCAAAATAATTTGTTCGAAACGCCAAAAGCCGATAAGAGCACACAAGCGTTACGAAACCCCCGAGCTAACTATATGTTAGAGAAGGGGAATTACTGTTTTTCTCAATTGTGAACTCAAAGAAAGAAAGTAATATTTAAATTTGTGCACATATTAAATATGTAACGTGTTTTAAGATTACAAATCTTACGTCAGCAAATTAGTTAAAATATATCATTTATTTGGAATAAAGTGCACATTCAAACTACAACATAACATATGTAAATGCAATGCTTTCTATTATTACCCCAGGGCAAAACATGTATTCAGTCGTGTGAGTGCATGCATTGATCTACACATCATTTGTTATAATGATAATTCTTACACCACGACACATATATGGTTCAATGTAATAGACTCGGTTTGAATGCAATGGTTGTTAGTTGATGTTGCGTGCAAGTATTCGGTGGTTATTGGTCTTGCTTTCGAATTTGGAAAAGAATGCACTCTGCTTACATAAAACGATTCTTAAGGGATAGTTTCTCGTGACTTAACACGCAATTTAGGAACTTGTAATAAGATTGCCAGATCGTTATACGGATGTTCATGGAATTAGTAAAGTCAGGAAATCTTATTTGAGTAGTTTCGGAAGCAAACAATTTTGATTTGACAAGAACACCGTAAATACTAGCTTAGATATATAAACTTGTAATATGTGATGTTTTTAGATGGAGGGGTGTGATCATCGTAGACAGTGAGTTTAATCTTGAGATGAAGATTTATCTGTGTCTGAGATACAGATGCAAATGGGCCGCATCAAGCAAAATAGGTCTTATGTCATATGTTGTCAGCGAAGATTTCAACCAGCATTCGCTATCGCATTCTCGGGTCAGAAGCTACCCTGTTCGCATATGAGCCACGGAACAGCCAGTGTAGCTGATCAGACTGCATGATTGCGCAGGCTGGTCGCGAGCGTACGCTTCATTTTCGAATGACGCTGGTCGAACAGTTTGGAGATCCGGATTATAACCCGAATGTGTACATTTTAAATGCAGTATGCGCTTCATGTCTAAGAAGAGTTTATTGCCTAAATAAATTTAAATTGTCAGTGTTTGTATAAAACGTGTATCAATAATTATATATTTAGGAAATACATTAACTTACTATATATAATATGTTTTACATATATATACGTTATATAGAAAAGTATATTAATTATACTAATTTTCAAACTTTGAACGTTTGAAACTTGTAAATAAATTATGTGTGTTGAATAACTTTGAACATATTTGTTTGAAAATGCCATGTATACTTACATTGTAAGTATGTTTTGCTATGTATGTTATTTGTTTAAGACAAATGCATTTTAAGCTTTAAAATGAACTGAATATGGGCAATTTGTCAACCCGTATATGTTAATCTTTAGCCGATCTAAATCCTTTCCAGTAATTGTTCGGAGCGTCAACCGAAACGTAATAACTTGCATTGTTAATGTCGACGCTGTGTCTTGTAACAAACATCGAAAAAAGAAAACGCCGACTGGTAAATAAGCAATATTTTCAAATAATATATTTTACCTCCAAAGCCCCTGGGTAGTGTGGATCCCAGCTGATGACCGGATATCCAAGGTTCTCCGCTAACTTCATGATATAGTTATTCGAAGACGCCGTATCTGTTCCATAATTGAGACTTAGAATTGCGTTGACGTGTTTCGCGAATATCTCCTTGCAGAAAAGATTTAGAATCTCCTTTGGCGAATTTGAGTCCGTGAAATTAAGCCAGGTGTTTATAGCAAAACGTCTCCGCAGATTGTTGTAGGCAGTTTCGCGGCCATGCTTTATGGTTTGTTTTGCGTTTGCATGCGTTGTTTCGTATTTGTTGGCAGCACTGGTCTGATGTGGCATGACTATTTGTAGAACGACATCCTGTTTGGTAGGTAGCAACTGTGCTACGGAAGTGTAATACGGAAATAAAATAAGCACGAGTGATAAATGTGCTGCGACTTTTATCAGGCGCCACATTCCGCCAAACGATGATTTTTTATTCATATCAAATACAAAATTGTATTATGTTTTTTGGAATTCATATCTAAGAAGACAAATTAATCAATAACTCGAATTTAATTATGTTTTAAAGTTAAAATAAAATAGTTGAACATTTGTTGAACAAATAAAACGAGTGGTTATTTTTCACACTATGCAAATATTAATATTTCTTATTTTCTTTTGCAGAGTAAAGCTAGTACAACGCAGTGCTTTCTTGTATTTTTTTTAATTTGTTTATTAATACTTTCCATTGAATGCATATACATATACTGTTTGCAAATATTGGCACGGTAAATCCTTTTTAAAGACACACTAAAACGCACGACATGCCTATGCATTCAAACATTATCGTTAATGTGCTATTTTCATTCCATGTCGCAATCAGAACACCATCTTTAAATAATGGCAATTTCATCCATAGTTTCCATTACAATGCGCGTGTTAGCCAACCTCGCGCTCTCTATAAAGGAATCACATTTACCCCAGCAAAGAGACGCGCCTCATCGCTGCCAAATCTAATGCACCATAACAAAACCTTTGAGCGTACTGCTAGCTACAGGACCACAATTTTGTCTCGTGAATAATATTATTTACATAGCATTTCCGACCATTATTGGTAACATCGCTCCGTTTGCTTTATCCGTGATAGTGTGAAATTGGTTATATTCTTGTTCATCGATTCTTCATAAGATCTTATACCAGTTGCTTTGCTACATTCATATTGTGAAAAATATATTTTTTTTGTAGACAAAAACGTAGGGCAGTTATTGCTCTATATACATATATATTCTTAAATATTAAATGACTACTATGAAAAATATTTTTTTACATTAACGTATATTGCACGATAGTACACAGAATTATAATAAATAATAAACCTCAATATAAACAAACGCATGTCTTTGTATATGTCAATCTTGTATTGAAATACATTTTTGTTTGGTTGATATGTTGTTCGTTTGTATATTGTATATCCACATTTGCAATCAGAACACCATCTTACTCTTTTAATATTAATAAAAACTAAAAACTAATACATATTTAATATTAAATATAATGCTTAAAGGTATATATGTATACATGTATACACATACAGGTTTAAATAACTATGGGTAAAATAATTCAAGCCAGTTTTAACTGTTAACTCAATCCTCATTATTGAAAATACAACACAAATGTATATCGGTCGTATTTATACAGGCTGTAAGAAATATGTATAAGAAGAGTGAAATACAAAAATTACACACGTGCAACATGTTGATATTTATTTGGATAATAAAACGCTTTAAGTGTCAGTAAAATGTGTGTAAATATTATAATGGAAAACAATGTACAGTGTATATGCAAGAAATATCAATCAGGAGTCCATTTTGCATGTATTGTTTTTGACATTTGGGACATCCCCTTTCAAGACGATCAGAGTTGAACAATAAACTATGAATTTTAAATGTTATGCGTTTTCTAAATAACAAGCGTTGTTCCAATCTGGTGTGACTAATTCAAGGCAAACCGCCGTTGTCAATTGAAAATATTTATAAAAAAACAAATATCCCTGTACAGACAGATTCTAGCGACAATTATATTAACGTGTGTGACCAATCTGTCATAACATACAATCGACGGTATCGTGTAACACTTTTTCTTCCGAGAAAGAATAATAACTTAGGATACGCATGTGTTTCTAAAGAAAATAATATTGAATACGCTGCTTATAGAGTCCGTATGCAATTTCTACAATTCCAAAGTACAAGCCATGAGATTTAAGTAAAAATTAGAATAATGCTTCAGTATCAAATTAGCAATGTTCAGAGAAAGTAGTAATCCATATAAATATTGCGAATATCGATTTAGGATACCGAGGATCCAGCAAAATTTCAAACGTATTTTTGTGCATACAATGATATAATGGTGCAAACAAACTCACTGTTTGCGATGTAATGATACCATGATATGTGTTTAATTAATCCATTAAATTTTACTAGATAATGAAACAGTTAATCAGCATACATCGGACATAACATGGCAATTATTTCATTGCATATCCAACAAACCGGAATTTAATATATATTATACATATTTGTGCAAACGGCACACGTTCTCTTTGTGAAAGTCCCGAACGGAATTACACATGTTCTTGTTCTTTGATTTAACGGCTAGCAGATATAACTTGCAGAATATGGAAATATCGACTTATTGTGACACAATTTAAAACACTGGTAGGTTGGCAAAACTTAAAGCGAGATTATACTATTTTTTATATGTGTTAAATGGTAATATATTGATAAAATATATTACAATCACACAAAACAGGCAAGACAAATTATACATTGGAGACGAATTTCATAAAACGCAGCAAAGACAAATTAGCGCCCCGAGCCGATTGTGACGAAGATATTTCGTACATGTTTTCCTACAATAACCGAAGCATTCGTCATTTAGTTAGTGCTCGTGTCTCGTTCGAATAGATATCATTGTAGGAATTTAAAATGAACCGTTAAACTAAATTTAGAATCACATCGTACATGCATGATTTACATGCTGGCAAATTCGAATGTACAGACATTTTCGATTTCAGAATTAAATATCTGGCTTATTTTGCATTTTTCGGCACATGCTCTTCTTAAAGTGATATTATGGGCATTTTTCACTGTTGAATGGAGCTAAAAAGAATTAACAGGTCAAAAGTGTTAGTTAAAAGGTGGTTACTGACCAGTTATCTGCAACTCATCTTGCTACCAGTTGTTTATAAAAATATATTTTACATTTGATATCTTACGTGACCCACCCAGTCCCGTAAGGCGAAATGATCCTTAAAACAAAATTGTGTCTTTGTGTCGTATGAACGAATCTGCACTTAATTTAGGTTCACATCGTTTATGCATGACCAGTTGTCAAACGAAAGTACGGTTGATATTCAAATGCATTATTTTTCTCTTTCCGGGATATTGTTTTAGTATGTTGATGCTGCATTAACAAATATAAGTGTATATGAAGTGAAAACTCCAAAAATAAACAACGGTTGCGATAGACACCTATAAACTGTTAGATGTCCATAATATCACTTTAACTTTTATTTTATTTTATATTGAAATATATGTTTCATAAGTTCTTTTACACATTTTGTATAAATTAATAAATATTTGACAAAATCGTATAATCTCGCTATAAAAGGACCACACGCTGTAGGTTCACTTTCTCGCAATCATAAAGACCTGTCAAAAATAATGGAAATGTCGAAGGAGTCCTGCTTTAACAAATTGAAACTAGCTATGTATGTCGTGTTTGTTTGAGGACTAAGATTAAAAATAAAGTTCAGTTCAGTACCTATTAAATTATTAGTTATGTAATATACATGTGTGTTATTTTCACGTAGCATTAAGGTTAAAGCGAGATTATACGATTTTGTCAAATACTTATAAGTTTATATAAAATATGTAAAAAAACATATTAAACATATATTTCAATATAAATTAAAATTAAAGTTAAGAAGAACATGTGTCGAAAAACGGTTATTGTAGGAACATATGTACGAAATATCTTTGTCACACTCGGCTCGGGGTGCTAATAAGTATTTGCTGCTTTTTGTGTATACTTGTTCTTGCCTATTTTGTGTTATTGTACCATATTTTATCAATATATTACAATTTAACACATATAAATATATATATAATCTCGCTTTAAAAGAAATGCGGCACCTGTTGCTGTATATAAACCTCTTTGTCTAAGTATGTATGCAAATTAAAACTCGTTGACTCTCATACTTGTGTTTACGTGTAAAAGACAATGCAATTAACATATTATGCGAGTAACTGGTAAAGAGTGAGGTTTGACGCGCCTTTTAGCCGGTTTAAGCCTAATTGCTTTAAATTGACCGTACCAAAGCATTTACCCAAGCATTAATCATTAACTGTAATTTGTGTTGTTTTGAATGTAATGTCCTTAACTGTATAGGCAAAAGCTACATGCCTTATATTAAATAAAAGATGAGTATTATAAAAATGTCAATCCCGATTATGTCTCTGAAGTTTCGTCATGTACGTACTAGACCATTTACTATAATGTGCACATGAGTAGTGTTAAATAGTGCGTCGTTTTGCTGATGGAGTATTTGCAGATTAGTTAATAAAAATACCTTCATTCCTCTAAAACATCCTGTTCTGTTAACGTATAATTTGATTACTGACATGATTACTAGATAAGATAGATTCACATCTGTTTTGAATATCATGTTTAATGAAGAAAAATAAGAAGCTGATGCTGTCTATGAAATATGAAACACTGTTAAGAATGATTAAATAATGTGTTGATGGGATTAACGATGCGCATACTTGTTATAATCCGTTAATACGAGGATTATGTGTTACATATTAGTTTATTACCAATAAAAGAACGGATAATTACACGTGAATTAATGTACTTAGGTGGTGTTTAACCGTAAAAATCAAAGAGGAATGTGTTTTATTTGAAGTAAGTTGTCTTAAATGAATCGTATTGATGTGTTCCTTTTATACATCAAACAATGATTTAAAAAATTACGCATTAAAGTGAGTACATACAACGGTGATGATCGTAGGTCTATATTTCAAAGCAGTATTTATTAAATGATAAAACGTTGCATACGTTTGTGAGCCTCGTACATTTTGCATTAAAGGGCATGCCTTTATATTTCCTGTTTTATTTGCTTTAAATGTGATACAGTTCATAATATTCCGATATTTCAAAGTCGTATTGCTAAGCGTTTAAGGCTTGCATAATATTTAGCAATGCCCCCTATGTGTTGCTTAACTTTCGAAACAGAGCACAATATTGTTCACTTTATTTTATATGTTGCTTATCAGTAAATGCAGTGCATGATATTCAGGTATGGCCTTTATTTATGGCTAAACATTTGAAACAACGCCTGATATTCAGATACATGTCGATACCATGCATGATATACCGACATTCACGGAGCATGTTAATTTTCCACATACTATACGCTTTATGGGTTAACAAATAAAACTTGAGCTGGTGGACCGTCCTACAAAAAAATGTAAAGGTTGTGGATAAATATAGTACTACACGAAGTTCTTTGAAATCACGTGTTTTTGTGCAAAATATTCGTTTGTCTAATGTTTTAAATATATATATATAAGAAGAATCAAATCATCACTATTAAGTTTATGGCTTAATAGTAAAGTTACATATTACCAACAAATCCGACGAAGCACAAATGCACAGACTAAACATAAACATAATGGGTGATGCCTTATTACGGTCAATGAACATGAAAATAGTCTTTCTTTTTTCAGGTTATGTTCAAGTTTTGATCGTAGGAGGCTTGCAATGTTCATTTGTCAAACTCTTCTTAATCGAGAAACATGGTTCATGTTTCCCAGGCCTTAAAAAACACTCTTATCGATAATATATACACTTATGGAACCGACATACTTGGTCCAGTGATCACTATGGAACATGTCTGTCTCATGTTGACTATTAAAATATCGGCTGTTTCATTGAGATTATATGGGTTCAATGCATCTCGGAAACATTGATAAACATTGGAATGAGAATATATGTTTAACCTGTAAGTGAGCTTTGTTAGTTAATTGAAGTTTTATTAGAAAGTAAAGTTTGTTTTCTTAAGTCTTCAAAACCACGTATCTCGCTGATAGCTTTTAGAAATAAAAATTCTTAAAACCGCAAACAGTCATTGTGAAATTTACTAGTTGTTTAAGTATTAAACTCACTGTGCAATGACTGCATATTCAAAACAATATGTGCCTTAATAATGTCAATGATGAGTTATTTAAAAGGCTGTTTGAACCGCTCGTGCTGAAATGTTTCCACACCGTTAAAACAATCTTTAAGCTACGTAAGTGTTTTAATTTCCTGGTAAAAAATCATCAACTCATAAAAATCGAACACAACTTTATGAACAAATAAAGCAACAGTTGAAATAGTATATGTTATTGTTTTACATTTCAGACACTTGCACATATTAGTTAACACTATCACGATAATAGAAGAAAGAGAATCGAATTTAATACGTGGTAGAGAAACTAAACAACATTTCTGTCTTAGACCTGAAAGTGGCCTTTTCACAGATTTTGACAGGTTTTGAAGTTTGCCATAAAAATGCTTTATACTGATAAATGTTAACATTGTATCTTAAAATCTCCAGTAAAAAAATAAGAATAAAATTTAAAA
Source organism: Dreissena polymorpha (assembly GCF_020536995.1). Lineage (NCBI taxonomy): Eukaryota > Metazoa > Mollusca > Bivalvia > Myida > Dreissenidae > Dreissena > Dreissena polymorpha. Next base: position 90,788,213 of record NC_068356.1, read on the forward strand.
AAAGAAAAAAAGTAACCCTCAGCAGGGTTCGAACCACTGACCCAGGGAGTCCTTGAGTAAAAAGTCAACCACTTAGACAACTCGGTCATTCTTCCTGATACAAAGGTGGATGTATTTTATACTCTATATAAGCAATCCTCGAAGTTTCTCAAAATATAACGACAACAACAGAACTCCCCAAATTATTCATTCGTTTCGCGCTGCAACACTTTATAATTTTCAGATGCATATAATGGCTATTTTAGAGCATGGTAAATGTTCAGTAATACTGTTTCCTCACAAATATCATAACTAAAACGCAAATTTGCGAATCTGAAACAACTTTTTTTTTCAATTTTGTCAATTTACCCAAACGTAAAAAGGCCCCTTGAATATAGAGGTTTAGGAATGTGCCAGTACATGCAATATTTTCCACTTACAGAATGCTGTACATTAAAAGAAGTTCACACTTCATTGCTTTGCATTGACCATGCTAAGGCTGCGTTTCCATTGTTGGCAAATATTATTTATACCGCTGTTAGCCTGTTATAAAAGTATTGGATAAGAACGCTAAATTTCCTCTTCAGAAATTGTTGGCGTTTCATCGTTTAATTTTTCTATCATGTTGAATGACACTTAAAAATCTGAAGTATTACATTGAGATATTCCCTTCTTCTAAAATAATATTATGTTTTAATGCTATTTTCCAAAGCTCAATTTAATTTAGAAATTTGATCCATTGTTGTGTGTTTGTCCAATAAACATGTAACACGCCTAATTTTCTCTGAATTGTTTACGTACAATAAATCACAATTTGGCTAAATCGTGTAATTTAATCATTAAATAAAGGTTGTATACAGGATACCTATGGCTGACTTTTAAATATTACACACTGCGATTTGAACATTTAAACGTTGACCAATGTCAATCCATCGAAATACAAATTATTTCGTAACGTTCGGTTGTTATATTTCACGTTTTAGCCTCAGTTCATTTGTTTTACTTATACTTTGAATTATCTACGTTGTATGATGCATTTGCAAATGCAGTGGAAAGTCATGCCGATCAGCATCACAGAAGTTGGCATCAATGCTAATTTCTAAAGAATGAATTCTGTTGTTTGATGTATTATATCAATACATCATCATGATAATCCACATACTGCTTTCGTTGAATACATCACATTCCCAAAAGCTTTTTTATGTCAATTACCACACAAAATACCCTCATTAACGTGTCATTATCTGCACTTTTCATTCGACGAAGCTAAAATGTTCCATATGGACCCCGTAGCAAGGAACTAGTGCAAGTATTTTCGCCTTAATTCCGGCAGATACTTTATTATTTTTCTTAGCAAAAGTGCATACTCTTTTATCAATACGCCGAGAACATTTGCGAATATATTTTAAGTAATCTTATTTATACACGCACTGGTAAGGATGTGGTAGATTTAGAGAAAGTTAAATCTGTCCTGTTTTTCCTATCTGAACAGTATGCAAAAAGTTCACACACTTTATATAATAGCAAATTGTTATAAAGCATAATAGTTTTGATTGAGAACATACAATTGAAATGTTTGCAGATTGCTTTGTGTAATACACAAGGGGGTTTTCAGCCTCATATAACAGGGGCCTATTAAAGGCCCCTTCCCAATTGAAAATTTCTTTAAAATCTTTTCTTTAAAATCATGTGCAGTTTTCCCAAAAATCCTAACTTACACCAGCTTTTTCATTTCCCAAAGCAGTAATTTTAGCGAGAATTCTTCCCAAAATGAGCAATTTCTTCCCAAAATCCATAGGCTAGGGCCTCTTCCCAATGAAGCGAGGAAAACCACTGCACACATTATTTAGGTAGAAGCACACTAATAGAATCTGGGAAAATTTGTGAGTATGGACGTCCTTGATAACCGTAACGGAATGGTTTTGAACGATAATTTTTAGTTATTGCATTCTGATTAAACGTTAGAAATATTAAAACCAGCTGGTTAATATTTAAATTTAATTTTAAAATAATATGTTATCTAATTATTGTTGACATTTTTATTTTCTTGAAAACCTATATTTTTATGATAAACAACGTATTTCAATATTTGGCTTCAATATGTATTGTTAACGTACCCACCGTTGTGCCATCATTAACTAAATTTAAATAGATAATTATTGTAATTGCAAACATATAAGATTGATTGCGCATTTGTATTCTAGTAAAAAACATATATGGCAAATATGTATAACACATTTTTGTTTTACCTTAATTTAATTGAAAACGTATGTATTTGCAAATCCTAGGAACTGGTCCTGACATAGAGTACTGATTGCAGCAGACTTTTTTCTTAAAGAGCAATCATTAATTGACTTATCAGTTGATAAACAATCGCACTGTTTATTTGTGTTTAACATAGGGATAGTGTAAATTGAAAGTAATACATAATTTTGTTTATAATGATATAGCATTCAAAACAAATTGACCTTCACACCCATCTGCAACTAACATTCTGAGAATTCCAGTTACACGAATTACCATGATATTTTTAAATCAAAACATTGTTTCTCATAATAACACTATTTTAATAATGTAGATGGTCAAAAACACTATCTGTAATAATTTAGCAAATGTCAATTGAGAAAATGTCATCAAAAATTATGATTTTGCTATCGTCTTATAGGTGGATCTATAACGTTTTGATTATTTGCAAATACAGAATTTATGAGACGACTCACAAATGTTTATTTTTTATTTTATTAAGATGCAATGTAAAACTAAAAAAAAATCAAGTGAATTAAGTTATCAAATAGCATTTGTGCACACTAGATATTCAGACAACTATCTTCTGAATAATTCTTCATGCGTAGAATATGTTCCAGCAAAAAGTTTGAATCTTCCATCTTGCTCTGATAACAAACAGTGCATATGCCTTATTGGCAATTGTTAAAACAATCCCGCTTTGGCATTTGTGTCATTTTGGCAGAGATTTATGCCTCATTTGAATGATTTCACATAGAGTGTCTCTGTGAAAAGTTTAGTTTCCGGTCCATCTAAAATTCGACACCAAACAAGAATATTAGATTGCGCCTACATATCTCGTGACATTGATATATATCCGCATTTTAAGGTTGAAACTTCCTAGCATCTGCATATGTCATCAACGATTTCAAATGTTATTCCATTCGAGCACATAACACGTATATCGTGTTAATATTCATTAGATTTAAACATTCGCATTATGTATATGTTTACAATTACGAACCATGTTATGTTAATACATTGACTGGTTTAATACAAATTGCGAATGTAAGCGTTAACTGGTATAAATTGAGTCTTATCGCTTCAGCAAGAGTATTTAAACGGCATGTAATCATAATGTTCATTTAAGATGGAAACATATAATACTATACCGAATATAATTCACATGATATATTCTAAATTTCACATTTACTTGATTACCTACACTTCATCAGATTTTTAAAGGCTTTATACTTTATAATGCTCTCATTTTCCATACATAATATAAAATTATAGTAAAATGAGACACAAACAATGTTTAATATAAATATATAACGTTCATTTATTGTTAATTAACAACGAAAAATGTTTGTCAAATTTAAGAAGATAAGGTAAGAAGTTAGTCCAACGATTACAATGCTAATTTAACTGACTTTTGATTGAATTTCGGAACGAACTATATGTTACGTTTAATGTTCATCCTAGCATACAAACATGTAGCTTGTCTTTTGTTATTTCCGTTTGACATTCATGTTATGTATAATGATCACGTCAGTCATGATAAGCCCCGCCTACCATGTTGTATTGCTGCATGCCTATCACTGTATCAGTGTAATATTAAAATAGCCACAAAACTGACCGGTGTTTGAGCGTTGTCTTAAACCCACATACACAACAATTCATTAACAAATGGTTGGAGAATAATGAGACCTTTTCTTTGAAATCGTCATTTACTTTGAATTTAATTTTACTTTAATTTGTTCGTGATTATGTTTGTATACATGTTTCATATGTTTAATTACTTAATTATGTAAAACATTAAAGTCTTCATGGTATCACTTTAATTGTGATATTTTATCTATTTATTTAACATCTTTTTGAACCTAGTGTTCTGCCTTTGACCAAGCGTTTTCCCCCAAACATACAAACGCGGTCTTTTGATATGTATAATATAATATATCAAAAGGGTATTTGACCATACATGAACATAGGACCATCTTATCAGCGTTAACAGCTGTCGTTTTGTTTCAAAACTGTTTTAGAACATTGAATAATGTTATGAGGATTTTATCATGTAAACATATCAATGCTAGATAAGGTATTAAGTCGCGAATACCTAATATAAATGATGTGAATGTGTTTGACACGCATGTTGTTTTCAGGGTTTGATCACGCTGTTTTAAACGTAAAATGGTCTTGTTCTTAACTTTTGCATTTATTTGTATTGAATTAATTGTGCCATTTACGTACATTCGAGACTTTGTGGTAATGATGTAAACTGGGACATGATTTTGTAGGTAAGCGGGATCATCTCATCAAATGGGAAGGAGGTCGTATTGCATATTAAGTGTAAAATTTCTAGTTAAACAGCCGGAAGTACGTTAAATGAAATATAAAATATAGAGTACTTGTTCTATGTAATTACTACCGCTGTCAGCAGAGGAATTTATAATTATATTTTGTTATGACATTGTATACTTAAAATCAATAACTCTACTTTGTAAATAATACATTAAAGAGCTGTTTGATTTGTAATCGTTTGTTGTCATTTTCTTGTTACTTGAGGTTTGTTGGAATATTCGAGCATAATTGGAACATTCCTAAGATTTCGTTGTACAAGCATAATCAAGTCTCTGCCATGTATTGAATATCACAGATACATCATATTTATTTCCAAAAAGCAAACACCGTGGTTGTTTTAAGGGCGCAACATTATTGTTGTTCCCCAAACAAGAACTTTACGGAAATTCGTAAACTTACAGACTTAATCTATATTTTAATAAAAATATCGCAACGATTTTTATGTGAGTGCATATCTTAAAATAATGGGCTTGACCAAGTCAAGTTCAATGTAATGATACTTAAAGAATAAAGCATATTCTCCAATATAATCAATATTGACCTATCGTTGTGTTGTTTGGCTGTATCTCGGTGAGATACGTAACGAGAGTAGAAAATGTTTGCCCTTGTTTGAGATGATTATACCCTTTGAACCAATGTCTGAAACGTAAAAAAGGAAATTTAAACAAAACAAGTTATCAATGCTATGATACAATTATTGTAACATTGGTTTTCTATTCATGATATTCTAAAAACGCAACTGTCTTGTAGTTGATCAAGGCCATTATATTTTGATATGTGAATGTATTGATATTGGCATGCTATTATGACAAGATTTAGCCTGAAACAAACACACTAAAATTAGTAAAATACAAGGACTCTTATAAAAAATAAATATAGCGCAATATAATCAATAGAAAATGTAAATTGTAAATAACAAACGTTAAATGCATATAAAGTTATAAAATTATTTTTTATCAAAACCAATTGAATACTCAACTCTCTCTACAGTTTATTTGACAAGATAGTATAATCAGTAATTTATAACACTGATTTGGAATTTTATGTTTTAAGCTACGACACAGAGACATCATACAATAGTATGCTAACGAAATATACAATACGGTCTGCAGTCCATCCTTTGAAATCATATTGCCAATTTTATAAAAGTAATACATTTTTATAAGTATCGATCGTGGAGCACAGATTATTGTGTATCGACTGTTTTTTTTTCACAAACCTAAATCTTGTGATGGTAAATTCATTCGGACGCAATACATTTATTCGGAAACGATACATTCATTTAAAAGCGATACATTTATTCGGAAGAGATACATTCATTGAAAAGCGATACATGCATACGATAGAAATACATTCATTCGGAAGCCATACGTTGTCGATCATAAAGGCGAATGAACGTTAGCTGGAAAATTGTTTGTTCTGCGATTCAAGAACAACTCATTTTGCCCTCAGACATATTGTCTACCATTTGACGGGAAACATGATTGTTTCAGAATGTCATAAATCTATATTTAATTAAAGAATGATTCAAGAAAACTTAAGAGGCAATCCCGAATACAAGTTAATGTATAGATTGTTGAATATATTCTATTGATAGAATGATAAAATCAAAGAAAGAAAATCGTACTTTCATTAGTAAAAACGTCCAATCATGTATTTAAAAACGAATGTTGTTTTACGACACTTGAGGCGTTCAAGAGAAATGTATTAATACGAATATACTGTTTATGAAAGTTTATTTTACTAGATGACTGTCGAAAATACACAAATACAATAATTGTATTTTTTCAAACAAAATTGAATTTCTATTAAAAGCAGGATAATCTAAATTCCCATAGTGGTGAATTGTTTAATGCTTAAAACATAATATCTATATTGTAAGCTTATAAAATAATTATCATTTATGATTATAAATAATAAAAAAATGGAAGTCGTAACTCGCCATGTTTCAGTTCTCCTAAGCACAGCTGCTCATGGTGAGCTTTCTTTTTCGTTTTTGTGTTGCCCAATCTTCATTTATGTTGGTTAGAACATTTGTCCAAATGATATCCAAGTTTGAAATGTATGCATGCATTTGTCAACATATGCTTGATACTTTTAAGCATTTATTTCCAGATTTCCATCCAATTTTGTCAGTAATTATTTGAGTTTCGCAAATAGATTCGCACAAGGTCCGAAACTAAGTCACTCTCTCACATTTTAGAGAATGCTGTTATATACTCTTCATGACACAATACTTGATATATTAACATGGACACAATAATTGTTACAATGATATAACTGCCGATTTCGCAACTCGATTACGGTGATTCAACACATATATCACAAGGTCAACGTAAAAAAGAAAAAAAAACGTGGGAAAAAACTTAAGCCCTCTCATTTTAGCCAAGTTCTCATAAACTTTCATCAAAAAATAAGTCCGAATATCCCTTAAAATGGGTCACGTAGGCTCAAGCACAAGGTTATTTGGTTCAATCAAAGAAAATGCCGATGAACACTCTAGCGAACATATGTATAACCTGACCTTAATAAAACTTGGTAAACACATTTATTTAAAAGATTGTTATGACTGGTTTGTAAATATGCCATGTGGGGTTCAATAATAAGTTACTTGATCAAATTTAAACACTCAATAAGTTACATATATTTGCGAAATATAAATGAGGCTTTCTTGAAAAATGTTTTTCTTATGATTATTCCAACGTATTAATGGAGGAATATATTTCAATAAGAACAAATGGAACTCATGAGGCGTTGACCTATTTCTTAAAAATCTTTTATAGTTAAATACCTTTGAACACACTAGAAGTCATATTTTGAACCACGTATCGTGAAACCTTCTCATATTTAACCCTTTGATCATGAAGCACGCTCCGAACATTAAAACATCGTTTAAATCTGTGCTCAAGTCCTATCGTTTTCATAAATATTGGTGCAAAGCATAGAAATGTATTGAGAAACCTTGCGACAAGTAATATGCTAGTTACTTGGTGGTTATGTTAGCGCCTCATGCTTATTAACATCAGCACACCTTTTTTAATATCCGTCAAAAGTCATACACAAATATACATTACTGAAATTATTCAGGTTATTTGTTGTATATGCTGTTCGAACGACGTCATTCGTCTATTTGAAAACCAGAACATATTTCTATTGCAATATGGGAATGTGGTATTTCCATCATTGCCTTTTTTGCCACCAATGCAAGTGGTGATAATAATTTAATTCTTTTTTTCAATTAGGAACAACACCCCTTTATTTTAGTGGGAACTATTATATGTATTGATTTCATTCGGCATAACAATGCCGTTTTGCAGTATCAAATATTGCCCATGTCGGGTATGTAATAATTTGTGGACGGTGAGATTTAAATTAAATTGTAACAATTCGTGAACACGATACAAATTGCGTTGCATCGCTTTTTTGTTGCAAAAACAAAATCAAACTTAGCGACTAATACATTTCTTTGGTACACGGTTTTCTGTTAATTTTCTCTCTTGACTACAAAGATCACACTTTCAATATGACAGTATATCATCATTAAGCCATAATTGATAAAAAGCACCAACCCATCTATCAGGACATTGTAGCATTGACATTTTGCTTCGCATATTGCGTATATATGTATGTATTTTATAATGTTATTACCTAACGTTCGCTGGAGATGCAACATTAGTTTCTAAAACATTGAAACACTTGAAAGTTATTTGTACAAAAGGCATACTTAGTTGTTTTATGAACATAACAGGTTACGTCTAGCAAATGAAAATAATGCATACGTCCACCAGGTACAAATGAAAAGAACGTCTACCTCTTGAACCCAACAGGTATGCGGTTTAGGTCGCTTTCCGTGTACATATTATCTTGCATTTTTAATATCTTTTTAACCTGTACATATGAGCAGTATGTTATTAGAACCAACACTAAGTTAAAAACAAATCTCAAAGCCATCAAATTGTTGAAGGGACGCTTTTGTCTGAAGCTTCCACAGGCGCACTTTCATGAATAAAGATTAACTCGTAAACTGATGCCTGAAGGACTATGATGCTGTCTCAGTATGAACATTTTAACCCAAATAAGGACAGTAATTATTTCAAAAGCATGCACGTTTGCTAAACTTTATTGACAATTGTCTCAAGCCTTGGGCGTGATGGTTAGGTAATCAAATATGAAGTACAAAATGATATATATTTGTAATTGACAAATAACATTATTTGTTGACTGTTGACTAGAATTATTATTAAAAGATAACAAAGATTAGTCAGTTGCCATAATACGTATCATACACACAACTATCGTCATTTGTACGTTAGGTTTTTATTTTTCCGCTTGCGGACAACTAAGATAAATACCGCGCGTTGAAAATCGGTCTGCTCTTAAATACGCTAAGAACAATAACCACCGCATTTGCCGTCTAAGGCGATTAATAGATGTTGATAAACAAGTATAGTGGGATGTTGTGTAACCTCGTGCATAGTGCATGATGCTACATCGGGGTTAAATTTGATATGCATGTGAAACATTCTTTTGTTCTCAACAGATAGCGGCGATAATAATGAAGGTTATGTTTGTTTACATTCACAGTTGTCAATTAATAAAACATTGAACATTAGTTCACCAATTACTACAGGTATACAATAAACAACAACACAAATGCTATATAATCGCTAGACTTTGAAATAAAGTTTGCAATTTTCGTCTCTCACCAATTACTACAGGTATATTATAGACAACAACAAAAATGCTTTATAATCGCTAAAACAAAATATAAACAACTACTCAATATAACAAGAACTATATTTTTAAAAGGAAGTCGGCGTAAATGCTGAATTTAAAAGATAGTTTGCAATTTACGTTTCTAAATAATTAAATTAAAAACAAAAGTTTAACTATTGTGTTTGTTAACTTGTTAGTCACATATTCACCGCATGAAATGTATGTTATCAACATATCATTGTCAAACCATACATTAGTGTAAGTAGATACGTCTTATACTACGGGAGTGCACATCCTATGTGTCCTCACATGCTTATTATGAGTATATTCCTTCACCATCGAAATATATATTTTGTTAATATTTGATTTACACGCAGTTTTCTTTCGACACATTTAAATCACAATTTCAAAGCCGCGTCATGCGAAAATGGGTCTTATGCGTTTCGGTCAGCGTATCTTAAGCCCAACCTGTGCATTTGCACAGTCTTCTGGCGATGCTGTTTGCTGTAAAATAACTAAATGTGTTATAGTCTCATTATGTATCTCCTGACCAGACTGAGAGATGCGCAGGCTGAGTGGGCTATACATATGATGGGCGCATATGAAATAAGAACCATTTTCGCATGACGAGGGTCATTAAAAATCTCATCGCGAATTGTAAATGACACACAATGCTTTTCGATACAAAATTGTTTTCAAAATAGCAAACTTGTAAATAAGGGCAAGCGTTTAAGAACGATTTCCAGACGTACTGGCCGAGTAAGGCAACCATTTGTGGTTGGATAATTAAACGATTTTCCTCTTACCGTGACCCTATACTATTTGTTTGTTTTCTCAACTTAAAAGCAAACTGTGTTTATCGATAGTTAATTATATATTCCCCGGAAGATTTAAAGAACGAGTACTGACCCTGAAATTCTGCGAGATGGATTTTAACGCGTAATTGTAACTAGGCCACAATTTATGTCATTTTAACATAAAGAGGGTAGCCCGGAATTCCTTACACTGAATATTGATTCATCCTTTGCGCTGAACCCAGACACAGTTATGTAGCCACAGTTCAGACGTTTTTCTCGAATAAGCCTATGAAATATTTAAATATATTTATGCGTGTCTGCTGGCGTTATGTAAAAGTCATTTAAGGTGAAAAGCTGGGAAAAAACAGCTACGCCAAAACAGCGTATTAGTGCTATATACCCATATTAAGGTCAGATTTGTTGACACAGTGTGCACTGCCAGGGTAACCTGTAATGCATAAATAACAAAGAACGGGTCAACAGGGCTGTCTTTATGACTTCCTAATTCGTGAGCAAAAAGTATTGCTCGCAGGTTTATTTTTTTATTTATTTTCATTAATTATGTTATTGTATATTTTGAATTTGTATATGGTGTCAAAAATCAAAAGTTTTGTACAGGAAATTTTCGTAATGAAATTATATTCTCAGTAAGATAGGTATTAGATATTCAAACAATATTCATTTGATGTGATGGTGATTGCAAATTGTCGTTATATTCAGTTCTCATTACCATTTTCATCATACTTACTATGCTTTCTGAACGTCAAAAAGGACCATGTTGTTGTTATTGTGTCTAAGTTATTTCTATATAATAAATAGGATGATAAAAAATGCACACACACATCTCGACCCGTGCGTTAAGACACAATCTTTATAAACGTGGATGGCTTGTGTTGATTTCATACTTGCAATTATTTTTGAAAAATTAGTTGCGTCTTAAATTATGCAATAGCGAACAACTTCAGTGCCTTCAGCGCTTTGATTTTTTTTACAGCTGAGAATGTTTCAGCCTTGCCATTTACAATAACAGTTAATCTCTTTACTGACTTTGTAGGCACATTCTACAATAGGCACTATATATTCCCGAAGGTTATTGTGCACTTTTTGACAAACAAAATACTCAATCTATACGTTGTAAGCTTGTAAGTGACTTTAATATAAGGTTTACAGTCCACCATTATAAGCCGACGTGTTGCTTGTAACACCCTTTTCCCTACCTCAAAGGTCAAGGTTTTCAAAGATTACATATTAAATTTGGCTTTATAACAGTTTCAAAATTCCTGTTTCTTTCACAACTTTTCCATATCTTGATGGATTTTGAAATAACTCGCCACCCATTTAAACTAATTGGACGAAATGTAGCGTGTGACACCCGTGAGCATACCTCAAAGGTCAAGATCACATTTCAAATGATATATATGGCCATACACAGCTTTTTTGGTCTGAATTTGTGTCGTTCATCATGCTTAAAAAAATAACTTACCGGTAATTATCACTACGAGGAGGTGGCATTTTGTGCCTTAAAATCGTTTTCATACCTCAGAGTTCTCATACTCAATCTGGATCAGCAGACGATATTCCATAAATCAATTATCTTACGAAAAAGTCCGGAGATAGACGATGTATCACGATTGTTCTCACACTTTGAGGGCAAATTCCATTGGCTATAATATATAACTACGGTGGCATAGAGGTGACATTTACTCCAGTTTTTTAAAATTGCACTCCTCTTTTTTCTATCTCGTGGCCACGACTTAGTAACTCGTGGCCACGAGTTAACTATGTCGTGTCCACGAGATAGAAAAAAGAGGAGTGCAAACCTAAATAAATGAGGAGTGCAATTAAAAAAAGAGCGGTGCAGTAAATAAAGGAAGGGAGCATTAAACAAAAGAGGAAAGAATTTCGAGATCTCGAGATCCCGACTTAGCTAACTCATGGCCACAAGTTAGTCAGCAAATCAAATACTATCTTGTTTCCTCAAATTAATCAGCCAATGAAAACGTCCTAAAGGCAAGGCTCTGATATAACATAACATACTACTATTAGTACTACTATTACTGCTACTACTACTGCTGCTGTTGTTGTTGTTGTTGCTGCTGCTGCTACTACTACTACTACTACTACTACTACTACTACTACTACTACTACTACTACTACTACTACTACTATTACTATTACTACTACTACTACTACTACTACTACCTCTACTACTACTACTACAACTACTACTGCTACTACTACTACTACTAACCACTACTACTACTACTACTATTACTACTATCGCTACTGCTGTTACTGCTCCTCCTCCTTTCGGGCTGTCATTTTATCATGCAATGTTAACATAACTACCTTGAGGAGACTGAGAGTTGCGTGTTTTATGCTTCAAATCACCTCAGTCGTTAATGAAGTGTTTTCAACATTTTGGGAAATGGTGAGAAACAAATGGTAAATAAGTGACGTTGTTTTGCTAACAAATGCTTCTAAATAGAGAATATAAGTGTTTTTTAATAACATATATATATATATATTATCTAAGGTTCAACTTATAGAGCAGGCTGAGAACTAAATGTTGAGTGGTGGGAACCTTCTATTGGTAATTTTGAGGTTCAATTTGGGGAAAATATATAATTTGTCTCGAATTTGAACGAACAAAAGCACTGCAATGTGACACTTAGAGGTAAGAAGTCAAATCTGGATATAAATAGCTTGGTGGTGACATAAGACTTATGTGGAACTTTGGGTCTTCCGTGCTTGATGGACATAATGATGTCTTTTTTCTTTATAAGTTCAACAATGAAAAGCAAGTCGTCATTATTGAATTTTTATCATTACGACAGCGCGTCGTCATCCATCAAGGGACGGTCCAAAAATCAACGTATATTTACAAGTTCATTTTAAACACAAACAAAGAAATTGCAATGTAAAGTATGACAACTTCTATTGTGTTTTTGTACAAGTGTAGGTAAATTCCTGTAATACTTGCTGGTGTTGTATTCACGTTATTTGAAAGTTAATGTTTGAAACGATTTTACCAACACAATGAGCGTAATATATACATGTATATAAAGCCTTTATGTCTGTTTACATCCACCCACCCGTTTTCAATCGCTCTAATTGCACTTCCGAAATAATCCGTAACATCCCGAAGGGCGAAAGCATTCATACGGCGCTTTTATGATGTTATTAATAATAACCAATCGTCGTACTGGTGTATATCGATAATTATTAAAAATAAATTATGCCGTGACATTGGTCGCTGCATATAAATGATGCTGCTTTAATTTGTGTTTTATAATACGGCATCTTTTGGAACGATCAGTCCGATTCAGTGATCTTAGATAGATTTAACTCTATGAATTTTAAGTTTCTCAATGAAAAAGATTCTTCAAGCAATACTTTGGTCACTAAAAAAACTCTTCCCATCACTCCACGGTGAAACCCGTCTCTTGTAATTAACACGCGTATTATGGTGTTCAACAAACCCTATCAGGAGTATGAATCAATCATAAAGAAAAGACATACATACATTATCATACATATCGACATTTTATCTCAGGGTCAAAAACAGTGTGTGTGTGTATTTCGATGTTTATGAGGTCCCTCCGCGCCTGAGGCTGCATTACGTGAGGACCCGGAGTGTGTCCCAGCACTCCTTCCTAGTCAGATTTTAGACTCACGAAAGTTGGGACGAATTTCGAATGATAGCTGCAATTTTCAGCTGTTTATTGTTCACTGAAATATTTTTAATTTTCAGGTGGTATTGTTCTGAGAGGGGAAACCGGAGTACCCGGAGAAAACCCCACCTGTCCGGTATGGTGACCACCAACCAAACTCACGTGCGCCAGAAACGGGAATCGAACCTGGGTCGCCTAGGTGAGAAGTTAAAAACAGTGTATCTGACGAAAGAGATTGATAGCCGATGCAACAGTTTAGCGGTGACATCGATATACTTGATGAAAGAAGCTGTATACATATCTAGTTAGGAATGTATGTTACAATGTTCCTTTACAAAGGTTGTTTTTCGCGTGCGGTTTATGCTGGTAGCGCATTATACGTCGGGGAATGTGGTAACAAACTTTAACGATGCTCTTTCGCGGGTTTTTTTCAGCGGGAAAGGTTTTACCGAAGTCTAGCCGGATGGCTATGGGGGTTTTTGTGTGTAAAACATGCTTATTATGGGTTATTTTTTAGTTATATTCTATATCGATGAGATGCGCTCGATATAGTTCTAAGATATCAAATTCAGCGAAACATCTCGACGCATTTAGCTTCTTGAAAGTCCCTTTTTTTCTCGGCGAATATCATTTAGAAATGTCATCCATTATAAGGTTTGTCACTTACTGTAGTCGTCACTTTTATGTCCTTAAAGTAATACTGACGATAATGATGATGATGATGATGATGATGAGATGGATGATAAGGATGCTGCTTTTGTTGCCGCTGCTGCTGCTGATGATGATGATGGTGATCATAAAAAGTTGTGCACGAATGGTTTTATGCAATTAAAAATAATGGCAATCTATTAGAACGATATAAATATTAACGCACGGTAAGTGTTATACGAATACTTGCCTTATTTCACATAGGTTTTATTTCTTAAATATCACTGTATCTAATAGTAAAATGGTATACATGTTTTAAAAACGGCCTGTACCGAAAACATAAATAGTCAAAATTCTACAGTATCTGTAATAAAGTATAATGTCGAGTCTAAAGGTGGTAATTAGAATGTCACATCTTGAACAGAATTTGAACTTTCCTTTGGAAACAAATGTAACATTGCAGAGGCGTGCACTTTATGTACCGTGACAAGTTATAAACTTATGTCAAACACGTGTTCTTTGCTACCCATTAGGTCGTTTTTAAATTAAAACTTTAAAATCACAAAAGAATTCGCACATATTATCGAAGTCGAATGAAGTCGAATCTTAAGTTCATGCATAAGAAATTAAGGACATAGATTTAAGATTTAATATAAAGATTAATATTAAGATTAAGATTAATCAGCCGACGTAGTCTATTGAAGTTGCCCATAAATAGACACTGATCTTAACAATAAATACAAGCTTAATAACCCAAAGATTGTCTTCACGATTATGGCATTCATAACAATAGAGTCATATATCGTGACATAAATTCTTCTCTATTCATATTGTCATAGAGTTTTTTTCAACATACATTAGGCTTTAAAGGGGCCTTTTCACCGATTTTGGCATGTTTTGAAGTTTCTCATTAAATGCTTTATATTGATAAATGTAAACATCCGATATAAAAAGCTCCAGTAAAAAATCAAGAATAAAATTTAAAAAAAGAAAAAAGGTAACCTTCAGCAGGGCTCGAACCACTGACCCCTGGAGTCCTGTGTAAAAAGTCTACTACTTAGCCCACTCGGCTATCCTTTCGGATACAATGACATATGTATTTTATACTTTATATAACCTCGTAGTTTCACAAAATATAACGACAACAACAAAACTCTCCAAATTATAAATTCGTTTTGCGTTGCAACGCTTTATAATTTTCGGGTTTTAAAATGGCCACATGATGCATACAATGGCTATTTCAGAGCATGGGGAAATGTTCAGTATTACTGTTTCCTCACAAATATCATAACAACAACAAAAATGCGAATCTGAAACAACTTTTTTCAATTTTGCCCATTTACCCAAACGTGAAAAGGCACCTTTAAGCCCTTGCGTACACACATATTTCAACAAGGTTTATACACAGATGGTCAATGGCGTACAGAGAAAGTCTTAATACAAACAATTTGCATACACTTTTAGTTTTGTGTATCTTAATATTAAATAGATGAATAAATGTAAGTACATGTAGAAAAAAATATTGATATTTGGCCAATTGTAAGCTTCAGCAAACCTCTGCGTGGTATTTCTGTCATAGTACGGAACTGAATGGTATAATCTTATGAAATCCGGAAAGCAAACAAATATCGCAGTGTTACTACGATCCGACGGGGGCGTTTAAAGTGACTTGTTGGTAGTTTGCTGCGAGAAAAATTATTCCTCTTTAAATAGAGACAACGTTTTGGTATTAAATTAGCCAAAATGGGTGAGTCTTTTATGGCGTATGGTTAACAGATGACTACATTTTATATTTTTATTTCATGTATCGCTTTGGCCTCCATGCAGCTGGAAAAATAACATATTCTTCAAACATTCTAACTCTGCGGAAAAAATAAACTTTTCAAACCTTTTAAAAGAACAAAACGGTATTATACCACAGGTTCAATTCGTTTTTGAATATAATATTTGCACAGTTGAATCTGCGACATTGCAACTTTAAGAATTCGTTCAATGATGCGCATCCGTGCAGGTATTTGACTAATCTGTATGATATTAATGAATCAAACATACTCGTTGTCATTGGTTGGCAACATTTAATCGAATCCTGAACCCCAGACACATTCGGTATTTAGTGAACGTCGTAAACCGGATGTTTATTTTGAATAAGTCGGTTGTATAATGGCATTTTGGATGAATACAGCATGTCAACATGGAAAGTTGCGCTGCCTTGCACCAGGTCCGTGTTGGCAAATCGTGGAAAGGCGTAAAAAATGCTTACCCAACGGAACCGTTATTCATTTTTAGTTGTTCGTGAAAAAAAAAACGTTTCGTCTTAATGGTCGCAGTGCTTTGTTATAAATGGCATTGCGTATCATAATAACGTTTATGATAAAAAAAAAATCATCATATATCGTCAAAGCACGTGTATAACGTTTTAAATTTAGTATTATTTTCATGTAAGCCCGTGTTTTTTAAATTACCTTCTATTTTAAATACTAGTAGCCATCTGTATTTTAAATTACCGACTGTTCTTTTAAATTACCGTCTGCCTATAAAAAGTTGTTATTCGGAACTCTGCAGTTTGGGTTTTTCCGATATTTGAGCACGCGCGGTAGGTACAAACAAAAGCTGACTAGTATATTTTAAAAGAGAGTGAATCAATAATTTATCTTATCGTAAACACCACTTTTTCTGCTCAAACGTTCGTTATAGTTGATAAAAAAAAACATGATTTATTAATTTGTCATTAAATGAACTAATCTCGATCGTGTTTAATTTGTAAGAATACTATGTAATACGATATAATGCTGCATGTACATGTAAACAGCTTCGGTCACGTAACTATGGCATTGCATATACTGTGCGTAGGCCTGGGCATACAGTTTTAATGGAAGTTTGTCAACGAAACTACCAAGACATTGTCTCCATCGTATATATATTATACTATTCAAATATATTTAAAATCATATAGACAAGTACCAAACAACAAAAACCTTAGTATCCTCAGTCCACTCGTAGTACTAAAAATAATATATCGATCCATAACAGTTGGATATCTATATGTCTATACTAAGCTCTATTGTGATGCTTTTCTTTAATCTGATCTGAAAAGTAAAGAAAATTATTCGCTTAAGACTAAGACCTTAAGATTAGAAGGCACATCACTAACGAGCTTTACCATACATTACTTTTATTTGCTATATCTTTCAAAGCATGCCGAAAAAACAAGAACACGAATAATGTTTTTCAGAAGAAATATTGCATATGTCAAGCCGTTTGTATACGTTCCTTCATTACCATACAGCTGACAAAGTCTGTTTTACATGTCTTTTAAGGATGTTAGCAACTGGACCCATTCGTATTGGCGGCTGTACATCTGAACGGGGTATTTAGAATTTAATCCTGCATTAAACGTCTAACAAACATGTATATCAGTTTTACATTTGTTATGTGTAATAAATTATTAATAATAATAGTAAAAGTAATAACAACATACGACTTGAATTTTGACATTTCCTAAAAGAAACACTACTGTCGTTTAAATACTTATTATCCACTACTGAATGGGAAGCAAATTGGATATTGACGTTACTGGTCATTACTGTATTAATGACAATGTTTGTACCTTCCGCGCGCGCTTAGATCGGAAAAACCCACAGCGCGCGATCGAGTTCCGAATTAAATTTATTGCAGCTGTAAGCGGTCTAAAATGTTTTTCAACTGAATCGATAAGATATTAAGTAAAGCTCTTATGAAATAACAAACTATTCAAGTCATCGAAAATTTATCGCTATCCGCGATATTTTTAAATACGCGGGTGGCGATCATTTCAAAACACCACAGACGCAATACAATCACATACTCGCGTGACTTCCCGAAACTGTATTTAACATTTGAGAGTTGTATTGGGGTAATCTTTCCAAATACTTATGCTTGTGGTCTATTATATGAATCGAGGGTAAATGGGTCGTCTGGTTTTTAAAAGTTAATGTCAAATAAACTGACACATGAGAAGTAATTAGTAATCAGATTTATAGTAATTTGTAATTATAAAAGATGTATTGCAATAAACGTTTTCTTGTGTGAAAAGGACTTTATAACCAGAATGTTATAACGTTGCTTTAAACTATCGCCAGAAAAACTGAATTAAAGCACGCGGTCTATGTACTGAAAATATATCATAAAACATCAGAATGATGAGTAAAATAGGTATTGCTCCGTTTTTATGTGTTACATTTCTGTGCTGTGTTAATGGGGCGAGTTTAAATGACACGAAGACTTTGTTACGGGACTTGATTAGCAATTACAACAAAAACGTGCGACCTGTACACAATAAGAGTGAAATTGTCAACGTCACTGTTCAGCTATGTCAAGTCAATTCAGGAGTTCAATGAAGTCAGCGAAGTGTTCTCCGTTATGGCTGGTTTTGCAATAAGATGGAAGGATGAAAGTATGACATGGAACCCAGCGAATTACGGCTGTGCGTTTCAAATAATGACTTCGTATGATGACGTGTGGGTGCCAGGAGGCCGTTTTATCAACATATCTTATGTAAGATTCGTAGAATTTTGTCGTACGCTTATCGTAAGTACTGCGAACCGTTTTATCAAAGAAATCGCAGCTAAGATGTCGTAAGATTTGTGCTTAAAGCTACGACTAGGTAAGACCACTCTTAGCGTTCGTAAACATGGCGGCCGCACGAGCTTTAGACGTTGGTAAACCAAGAGAGTTGAGAATGCTTCGAGAAGGAAAGGATTTTGCGATCTCCGTGATGGTGAAATATTGATACTATTGGACGTATTTATGTTTGATAACGTTAAATATATTCGCTATATCATTCTCTGCATTAAGGGATAATTAATTCGTTAAATAGGTAAGTATTTAGTCATATTTGTTCAATTTGTATCAAAACAAATGTTTTATGGTTTCTTTTTAAGTAAAACAGTTCATTTGTCATTATATCTTGAATTTTAAAGGTTGAATTATAATTCGGATATTGCGATATTTCGGACGTTGCTATACAAGTAAGTTATAGACGCAATTTACTGATATACCTTTTTCGCATAAAGTTTTGAAGTTTTCGTCTATCTTATAATGCACTGTATGGTGTCTGCAATATCTGCCCCACCGATTATAAGTAGTAAACTTTGCAAACCCAAAATTACCAATGTTCTGTCAAAAATAGATTTATGAATTTTACAGTCAAATATACATATGAACAGCTGAGCAACATCAATCTAACACTGCACGGTTAGATACAGGGTAGCAAAGTTATATTCTGATCGAGTTGCGCTCTTGCCCAATGTTATTTTAATGACACTGAATCACACTGTACAATATCAGTCAGAGTCAGAAGTGGCTTAACTAATAGTTTAACATCATAAAACATTTGAATAAAATAGATGCCCCAATCATTCAACAAATTTAATTGAATTGCATTTTCACATATTAAAGTGTAGTTTATTTGCAGGTTGATTGACATTGTGTCAAAATGGCCTGGGTCAACACATATGACGCCTCTGTCTTTGTGCCAACTTAAACCTAGCTTTTTTTATTTTTTCATTAGACCTTTCCTGGAAGAAAACCACCTGGGATACCTACTTGGCGACTCCGGCTATTCGTTAAAACAAATATGTATAAACGCCCTTGCTTAGGCCAACAACAGATGCAGTGGTGAGGTACAACCATGCCCAGTCAAGTTGTTGGATTGTGCTTGAGAGGGCTTTTGGACTGCTGATAGTAGATTAAGGTATTTACATTTACAACATCTATGTTTATTTTGGTCATATTATAACAGTTAAAAACATTCAGTTATTTTAACAGAGCTCCAGATAAGGGCCGTACAGCCGTAAATACGCCTTTTTCATGAAGATTTACGCATTTATTTTTATAAACTGGACGTACAATTACGACATTAATATCCATTTTACGCATTTACGAAAAAAAATATGGCCGTACCGATACGTCTGCGTCAGCGAGGCGTGATTTGTTGGTCTCTAACCTAACGGCGCTTTTCGTTAATTTAAATTACCGAAAAGTTGTAGACTGGGTTCATATATTAATGTCTATTCTGTCGCGTGATTTCCTGTAACTTGTAAATCCGTCAAAAACAATATGCCTGCGCGCAATGGAATGCCGGCTTAACCGAAAGCGGTTCAAAACAACACTTTGTTGTCATATAATGACTACATACGGTGTCGTCTAACCATCCTGACATTAAATCTTTAAACCCAGAAAATGACATTTTCGCCCCGATATTAAACGATTTGATTGCATCGGTGGCTTAAAACGTTAGAAAACACGATGGGAAACGGATGAGACAGTGAAATAAGTGTTCATTTACTTAGCTTACTAGTTGGCTTGTTTTTTTTTGTCAAGAAAAATGAAGAAATAATATTAGTCATGAGTTTTAATGTGTAGTTGTATTTGCATCATAATTCAGAATGGAAAACCTATTAATACAGTAACTGTTTAAGAAGCTACATATATTTATTATAACTGCTGCAAATGTTTCTGTAAAGTCAGTTATACACCCTTCAATATCCAAGAACACGGGTAGTACAGTACTACCTGTATTTTTGGATATGGTAGTGCAGGTACTAAGTGATTTTAAGCGTTACTCATTTTCTTTCTGTCAGTGGCAGTACCGTTACTAATTTCACAAATCCTTATCTGGAGCTCTGATTTTAATCAACATATGGCACCATTTACCATTTATTAACCCACAAAATATATGGATTGACAAGTGCAATGCTTAATATCTTTATCTTTAGAGCAACATTGTAATTATCACATCTACATCACAATCTTAACAATTAAGTGAATGCAAAAAGAGGGAAGCCTTAAGCATTGCACCGGAATGTCCACTCTTGTCTGTCCGTATATCTGTGGATGGGTTTTGCATAAAAGAATGACCTAAAAAAGGAATTGTAGCTGTAAAAGTAATGTGTATTTTTTTTCAAGTTTTAATCGTATATACGTATGTTGTTTGTTCTGAAAACTCTTGTCTCTTTTAATGACTGATGGACTTGTTTGTGTATCTCTACCTGAAGTGGGGGCATCAGTGAGGAGACACATCTAGTAAAAAACACATTTGAAACAGATTTTAGAGTTGCTTTTATATATGCACGTGCATATGTTGATAAAAATGGATTCCGTAGATTATTGCAAATTTTGCTTTATTTATTTACCCATATTAGTCTTAAATACAATTAATAACTGAAGATATCAATTAAATAAAATGCATAATAAACATCATTGATAATAAATTTGATATTGTAATTTAATCTCAAAGGTAATATTTTTTTGTTTTTCTCTATCGACAGGTGTCTACATAAAACTGGAGGATGTTTATTCATGAGACTCGATGAGTGCTGCCAAGCAAAGGATGCATGAATGCGCCTACACAACTTATGCATAGATCAGCATGTACCACTGCCTGAACAACTTATTGAGGCACAGGAAGTGGATTATGTTGTGCACGGTGCCCCACAATAGGATTAAATGCAGCACTTATAGACATGATTAACTTATTTATGTAGGTCTTGTGTCATGCTCACTTATGCATGAAGTGCTATAGGTCAGCCATTGTGGTCTGTCTATGCCCGGCTTCATGCATTATCCACATTTGATGCTATGTTGATGAAAGTTGGTCATTATGTTTTTATTAATAATATCTAGGCTATCCTCAAGTGTGGTCAAAGTCTTTGTAAGAGTGTTAATATTGACAAGTTCTATGTCATTATTTTTTGTTGATTTTTAGCTCGACTATTATATATGAAATATATATAGTGGAGCTATCCTACTCACCCCCGCGTCTGCATTAGCGTTGGAATGTTAAAGTTTGCGTACCACCTCAAATATTTCCTATGTCCCTTGACATATTGCTTTTATGTTTTGCATACTTCTTAACCAACATTACCCTAACCTATAAACAAGAGCAGACAACTGTATCAAGCATTTTGTAAGAATTATGGCCCTTTTTTCACTTAGAATATGCATATTATTGATAAATCTATTCTATGTTTGCGTACCACTTCAAATATTTTCAATGTCCCTTGACATATTGCTTTCATATTTTGCATACTTCTTTACACACATGACCCCAATCTATAAACAAGAGCAGACAACTGTAACAAGCATTTTGTAAGAATTATGGCCCTCTTTCCACTTAGAATATGCATATTATTGATAAATCTATGTTAAAGTGTGCGTACCACCTCAAATATTTTCTATGTACCTTGTCATATTGCTTTTATATTTTGCATACTTCTTTACCAACATGACCCAAATCTGTTAACAAGAGCATACAACTGTATCAAGCATTTTGTAAGAATTATGTTCCCTTTTTATACTTTGAATTTTTTTTTTTTTAAGTTTTGTGTTTAGGTTCACTTTATTCCTAAAGTCTTTTTTCCTAAAGTATCAAAGCTATTGCTTTTGTACTTGCAAC
The DNA here is from genome assembly GCF_020536995.1 of Dreissena polymorpha. Lineage (NCBI taxonomy): Eukaryota > Metazoa > Mollusca > Bivalvia > Myida > Dreissenidae > Dreissena > Dreissena polymorpha. The sequence continues at coordinate 90,811,045 of NC_068356.1, forward strand.
AATTACTAACTATCATGAAGGGACTATGCAAGCAAAGTTCTTTGACTCTGACTGGCATTTTGACATTTGGTTAAGTTTTTGTGTTTTGGTCCATTTTACCCGTAAAGTAAAGCTATTGCTTTCAGACTTGGAAAACTTACCTTTACACTTACCTGACATACCACAATGGACTCCACCCATACCATCCCCAACGCCCCACCCTAGAATCCCCCCCTCCAAAATTTTATTTTTTATTTTTTTCCTTGTTTTTATTTTTGAAAGATCAACTAATAAATGACCACACCCCCACATTATACCCCCCCACCCCCCAACCCAAAAAGTTTTTTTTTCTTTGAAACATGGTAAAACGTACTCACACACGGCTGCCACTACAACTGACAGCCCATATGATGGGCATGCATGTTTTAAAAACAGCCCTTGTTTTTAACATGTTTAACATACATTTTTGTAAATATAAAAGGGATACAAATTAGCATTAGACCACGAGCCCTTGGCCAGTAAAATGTATTCTGATGTCATTATTTCTAATATGTTGTAAAATTTATGTTAAAATAAAAATTATTTGCATAAAATCTATTTTTATACAATATTACAAATTCATGATCAAGCAACTTAATTAGTTAATCTATATTTTTTATGGAACTTACATCTTTTTTTGTCTTCACTGGATTTTCTGAAAAAAGAAAAGAATATTCAGTTGATGTGTACAGTTGGTATTGTGAAATTTGATGAACCTTTTTAACCCATTTATGCCTAGTGGACTTTCCCATACTTCTAAATTGGATCAATTTATTTCCACAATTAGGGGTGTCTAGTATATTTATTTCTATATTTAAAATATTTCTTACAAAAATTCTTTTAAGCAAACAGCGCTGACCCTGATGAGACGCCGCATCATGCGGCATCTCATCTGGGTCTACGCTGTTTGCCAAGGCCTTTTTTCTAGACGCTAGGCAAAAATTGGTTAAATAACATATATATTAATTAATACATCACCATAATAACTTTATGTATGTTAGTGTACACATTTTTTAATTTTGGTATTTTGTGAAGTTACTTGTATCTAACGATTAATATGCATTACTAAATATGGAAATCAATCTATATGAGCTGTCGAACATGCAAACATGTTACTTCAATGACAAGACATTTTGATAAAATGCATTTATTAAAACTGTGAAATGTATCTGTCACCAAGTAACTTTATAAATAACGAACTTTATGTCACATAATTAATTTATGATTATGATACACATTGTTTTATGTTTTTTGTAACATTGACACACCTACTAAAATAAATGTGCTAACTTTATACTGTGTACTTGTTTTATTATTTTACCAATTCCTGTTCAACTGATGTGATGGATGAGCTCTCATTATTCACACTTGCTTGTTGCTGTGCGCCTGAAAAAAAAGTACATAGTGTTCAAATTCAAATTCCAAAGATGAAGAAATAAGCGATGAATAGATACCAAATACATTAATATAAGTAATAATATATATATATATATATATATATATATATATATATATATATATATATATATATATATATACATGAACTGGACTGAAATGTGCCAAAACCACCATCTATCCCAACCAGTACCTCCGCTGGGAGAATGACTACTATCTTCAATAGAAAACAGCAAACAAACAATAAACGACAACGATTATTCGGTGCAAATTCGATAGTTTCATTACATTAAGTTTGAATGTATAATTCAAAGTACAAATTTAACCTTTTACTTCCAGACTGACTTTCATTTTTAAATCTTACATGTGACTGACATTGTGAATTTTTCTATAATTTTGTTAAAAGAGTAAGGTAAGAGTCATGAAATTTAATTAGTTAATATACCTTAATGAATAATGTCCGTCCATTTCTTGATAGCTTTGAATATCTTGCGGCTACACAAGCCATTGTAGTTCACTCTGAAATTGAGAGATAGTTTTCAGATTCATGTTTACAATTAAAAATTTATTCTAACGCTATTTACACTGGGTAATAAAGTAAATTTTATGCCGAAAATAAATACACAGTACTCATCCTTATATACTCAGAATAGATAAATATATAAGGAAAGAAGTGGAAATTCATAAGATAAAAATACAACTTGAAAAGGGAGATAAATGTACTCTAAAAACAAACACTAAATTATGAAAATAAAATCTTTTCTTCACATTTAAGGCATATGAATAATGTATTGATTAAAAAACTCGAATGTTCTCGAATATTCTTCTACCACAAAAATAAAACATTATGATATAAACACACACTAAAGATTTGTCAATTAAAAGGCTGACACTGACAGTGCCATACGCGCGAAAATATGATTTCGTTATAACAAGAAAATAAATGCATAAATGCATACAAACATTTTTGTTCTTTGGTGTAAATTAACACTATGAATTTAAATAAAAAATCAGTATCAATTACGAGACAAATTGACAGACACAAACGCTAAAATATTTGAAGACATGAGTGGATATATTTACTACTATCATAAGTAAATCATCACTATCATTTGCTACTTGCCTCCGTTTGCTTTGTCGGCCATCTTGCTTTTTTGACATAAACGCGGGAAATCGTGTGATATAAGATGAAGTTTTTCGACTGGTTCGCGATATTCCAGATCGTACGCTTAGCTAAAATCTTAGCTGCGACTCGATACTTACGACAGCGTTCATAAAACGGGTATTAGCGGATCGTAAATGAAATCGTAAGTGAAGGATCTAAGATAAGATCCGCTAAGATAAGATATGTTCATAAAACGCTTTCAGAACTTATCCTGACGTCGCCGTCCGACGACGTCGGGAGCCTTGGGGCGGCATGGAATCGCATAAGGTATTATGCCGATGGAACCGCTATTTGGATCCCGGTAGCATTAGTGAAGTCTACGTGCAGTGTCGACGTCGAAATCTACCTCTTTGATACACAGACATGCACGCTCTCATATACTGCAACGGGGTACGCGCTTAGTGAAGTATTCATTCAACCAGCGACGAAAGAAGTAGAAGTTGACACTACGTTTTCAGAGAACCCTATGTGGGAGCTATTCGACACCAAAGCAAAGTCAGAACCGCTTGGGCATTATTCGCAAGTGAGTTTTAGTTTCAAACTCAGGAGAAGACCGGCATATGTTTTTGTGAATGTGGTATTACCTATTATGTTCCTGAGCGTCCTGAATCTGTTGGTTTTCCTTTTGGTACCGGAGTCTGGAGAGCGGGTTGCATACTGTATTACCGTTCTTCTTTCTATCGCGGTCATCATGACCATAGTGAGCGCTATGTTACCCAGGACATCGAAACCCGTTCCGATAGTTTCATACAAACTTATCGTAGATATGGTTATTAGTGCGGCGATTACTGTTGTGGTCATTTTTAACCTTCGTACCTACAGCAGGGATCCGGAAATTCCCGTTCCGAAATGGCTTATTGGTATTTACCGCTTGTGGACATGCGCCGATTATCGAAAGCGAAAAAAAGAGCCCTTTGGGATGAGAAAGTTATTGAGGGAAACATCAAAAGCGACCAGAATACAAACGGTGAAAACAATCTCTGAAGCTGAAAATAAGAATAATGTTAATAAAAGACTATCAGAATTAATTGATGAAGAACAAATAACGTGGAAGAAAATAAGCTACATGGTCGACGTTATTGCTTTCTGGTTGTTTGGTCTTGCAACACTTTGCAATTTCGCAGTTTTCCTTGCTATTGTTACAAGTCGCGGCTAGTAAACAAAAACTGATGTTGAAACCAGATATATTGAAGACCTGTGTTAACGGGGTTATATAATAAGTATTTTAGAAGCACCAAATGCTCGAAATTTTTCCTCGCGGAGTTTTATGGCATCGCTAATTAATCGGGCAACATTGTTAATGACTATATGACTTTGACAAGAGAGTATGTTTTTAAATTTCACTTCATATGGCCAGTTTAATCGAATACAATATTTTGTTCGGAGATCTTTATAGATTGAGCAAGTAAGAAAGAAATGATCATCGGATTCAACAGCATTTGCATTACATATTCTACGTGTGCGTTGATCTCTGTATATTATTATCTACAAATCTCTCTATCCAATTTATGGGCGCTTATTCTGACTCTTGATAAATGCTGTGTGTGCTTTTAAGGTAGTAATGTTAACTAAATATTTTTCATACGCAAATTCATTCAATAGTATTCTAGTTTCGGTAGGTTATAAATTGTATCGTGCCACTTTTGAATCCGTTGGTCTTTTAATCTTTTTTTTTCATTAGACTAATTAAAATTATTGAATACAATTTCGTGTCCAAGTTGTTCTTATTGTTTTTGGTTTTTTTACAAATGCACACCACAGAGATGAGTTATTGATATTATTATTCCAAATACAATCGTTGTTGAGATTAAATTGTTCGTTATAAACAGTGCTCATAAGAGATTCAGGATTTTGTTTGATTTTAACCCAATAGCTAACTGCCCGTTGTTTTACATATAGTAGAAAGTGGAAATCTGCCTAGTTCGCCTAAGACAGCGGCATTGCAAGAATAGTCTTACAAAATTTAAAATGAAGTTTCTCAACTTCATCAATATTATAATTCCCCCATATTTCAGATGCATAAAAAATAATTGGTACCACTACGTAGTTAAACAGAGAACGTATTGTTTTTGAATTCACCTTCACTTTGTTAAAGGTTGACACTAAATTTTCGTAAGCTATTAAGGCATGTTCATTATTTAGTAGTGTAGCTTTATGACTAAGTAGCAAAATTCATCAACCATTTCAATACCCTGTTAGTTAATCTTCCACATACATGTACAATTGCTTTTCCTTTTTCGAATATACAAATTTAGTTTTGTGTATAATTATGTTGAATCCCCATTTACATGGGTATTGACAGATAGGATTATAGATAGTTAGAATAATGCAATGTCATCTGCAAATAGCAACAGAAATATTGATAATAAACGTAAATCTTTTCAGCTAAACTAGTAATATCAATACATATCAATCAGTTATGTCATTTAGAAATAAAATAAATAATAAAGGTAATAATTGCTCACCCTGTTTCACTCCTTTCACTCACATAAAAAACAACTCTGAATATAACATATCTTTATATTTTTTAACGCATGATTTAATATTCTGATAAATTGGCTTGATAAGCTTTAACAATTTACAACTTATTCCTGCGTGTACTTTAATCCATAAAGAATCGTGTATAACAGTATCAAATGCCTTCTCATAATCCATTAAAACGCACTTAATTTCGCTTTGTTATTACTTAAGTTCTGGATCGTTGTGTGCAGAATAAAATGCAATAAGTCGTACTACGATTATCTATAAATCAGAATTGCAATGTATTAAATATATAACCATTCTCGCACCAAGAGTAATTCGATTGCGCAATGTATAAGAAAATATTTTAGCTATAACATGTATTAATGTAATACCTCGATAGTTTGATACAGCATGTTTATCTCCTTTTTGAAAATAGGGACAATAGCGCCATTAATTGAATTGAAAGGTTCTTAACCATATTGGTTCGCTTTTACCTGAACTGACCCAATTTGTTGATTTACGAAATCGTAGTTGGACACTTGGCGCGAAATATACGTCATTATAAAGTGAATTATGGTGTTTTTTGTTAAAATTACCGGCGGTTAAATTCCACTATTCGCGGTTTGGTAATTTTGCTCATATAAGTCTCGTGCATCACATGAATGCATGTCACACCGTCAAACTATATAGCTTTGCACCTCATTATGAATTATTTCAATTAATAAACAATTTCAGTAATACATTACTATTATCGTTGAAATAACGGATCAAAATATATATCAACTGTAATTATTTGTTTATTAACACAAATATTATGGAAACACCTACTTTATCGTCATATAGTTAGGATCCCGAACAATTAATCAGAGTGATAGATTTGATCAAGATCCACAATATTTAACGCAATTAATCGCCATTACGAGAAATTCACGAAACGTATTTACTTAACCTGAATAACCGCGAACTTACCAAGGTTTAAAAGTTACCGAGCGGCAACTTTAACCAGCGTTTTTACAACCGAGTGCAGTTTACAATTGATGGATCGTTTTTAGTTGTTCGCTTGCGGACAACTAAAGTTAGTGATATGCGTTGCAAGTCAGTCTGTTCTTAACTACGCTAACAACGATAACCACTGGATCTGCCTGTTTATACTTCACAACTGGTACACTGCAGACAGTGAGTGTTTGTATGTAATCAATAGTGTTTAACAGCTTGTTCGACGACATTGGCCAGTTTGTCATTGAAATATGTACATATTGGCTGCTTTCAGGTAAAACGGGGCTTAATGCATGTCAAACAAGTGGTGTCCCAGATTAGCCTGTGCACACTGATTAGCCTGTGCAATGCGCACAAGCTAATCAAGGACGACACTTTCTGATTTCATGGGGTTTTTCGTTTAAAGAGAGTCTCTAGTACTGGGATGGCAATTAATGCATATGCATTAAGCCATGTTTTTTTCCAAAATGAAGCTTAAATTATCTTTTATATGTATGATTTGAAAAAAAAGATAAAAATGTTAATTACTTCAAAGTTACCTCGCTGACAATGCAAATAAACAAAATTACTTTTACATTAAATAGACAACCAATAAATTATACCTTGTGGCATTTCTGAGTAAACATCTAAAATGGATCTGTTCACAGTTTGTCATTAAATGCTTAATATTGATAAATGTACACATTGGATCTTAAAAGCTGTATTAAAACAAATAATACAATTAAAGATACAAAAAGGTTACCCTCAACTGGGCTCGAACCACTGACCCCTGGAATAAAAGTCTATCGTTTAGACCTTTCGGCCATCCGTGCTCATACAATGAGAGATGTATTTTATACTTTATATAAGCAATCCTCGTAGTATGAAAAATATAACAACAACAACAGAACTCTCCAAATTATTAAATCATTTAATTTTGTCAATTTACCAAAACGTGAAAAGGTCCCTTTAACGTTTTCAGACTTGCAAACTGAATGAGTTCAATACAGTGTCAGATCTTACATCATGAATAACTTACAGGTTCAGTGGTTGCCTGTTAGCCAGTAGATTTAAGGCCAGGAAACTCAATTTAAAAAGTTACAGTCGGGCTAAAAAGCAGGGCAACTAGCTTTTTCAAAGCTTGAACAACTCAATCCAATTAAACATAGAATACAAATTGGCGTCAGTGGATCAATTAGGCCTAGGAAATGATTCAATTCCGGATCTCAAGAAAACATGATGCATTAAAAGTCTGTCATGTCGGCAAATATGTTGCTCAATAATTTTAAGAAAATAGATAAAGTATTAAATACACAAAACACGACATGTACATGATTCAAGGCTTGTTATTCTTTAGCAAGGCGACCAAAATTCAAAAGATGGTTGCCAGTGCAGCAACCAATTGCGAAAAAAGAGACATATAGTTGTTATTTTGTCTAAGTTATATCTATTACATAAATATGAAGATAAACAGTGCACACACATCTCGACCTGTGCTATGACACACGTTTTATAAATTTGAATGGGTTGTGTCCATTTCAAACTTGCGATATAAAAAGCTATAAATTAATTTTGAAAACTGAGTTGCGTCTAATATTATGCAATAGTGAACAACTTCTGTGCTTCAGCGAGCGGGAGGGTGGGCGGGCAGGCAGGTAGGTAGGTAGGTAGGTAGGTAGGTAGGTAGGTAGGTAGATAGGTAGGTAGGTAGATAGATAGATATTTAAATATATAAAAGTTTTTTAAAATAAATATTTCAAATAAATGTGTACTTGTTCGAATTGGCCTTCGCGAAAATTGTTTCATAATAATTAGCCATATTTGGATTTTTGCCATGCCGTGTGGTATCACTTTATATATGATACGGTTTATGAAATGTTGTGCCTTCAGCTGAGTTCATCAATCCGCAAACATGCAACCATCATCGTCAATCATGATCTTATAATACAGAACATGCTTTTATGACATTTCGACAGTGTCATTTAAAGAAAAGTATGTGACTCCGAAAAATTTCGAAGATGTTTTTTATGACAGTGCTCTATCGAATCTCCGATGAAAAAGCCGTATTCGAAATTCGGTTTTAATGGGAAAAAAGTCGGCTTGGAGTAAAAAAAAATAAAACAAAACATGTACATTCTATAAAATTATTCCGTTTATTTCAAAACTCAATACTTAAATGTATCCAATCAGAACACATTTATTTAAATATGACGTATAGTATACTAATGTATTACAATAATATAATGTGCTATGACATAAACACTTTCTAAAACGCAATGATTAGACCATAGATCATATAAACATTATTTGTAACATTACGTGTTAACACTATTCAAACAAACTATTTATAAATCCAGTTTAAATTGAGTGTCTTTTTTATACCTTGTCAAAATGAAAATACATGTACTCGTTCTTTGATTTCTTTAACAGTCGTTACATCAATGTATTGATTTCATTTGTGTATCCAAATAAAGAAGGTTATTCAGTTGAAACTCCAAGGAACAATTTTCGATTGGCACGTAAGGCTAGACCGAAAGCTTTAATTTGTCAATGCCTGCACTATTTGATATGACAGCTTGCATCCGTTTTCTCAATGTTTGCATTTAATATAATTTAGAGCTTTGTGAGAAAAATGTATTTTTGACGTATAATAACATTACTCTAATAGTATTTAACAACAATCTTTTTATAACATTATATCAGTGGATCTTATCATACGACAATGACGCCTGTAATTCAGGCAGATGTGGGAGAGTTTTGTCAATGTCAGGTTCCACCGTGGCAGAAGCATGTATAGTACCGAATTGTGAACCAAACAGAAACATTAAAATAATTTATACACCCATGACACCATCGGTGTGCAAAGTTTCATACCATATTAGCCTTTGCAGTTCACACAAGCTTATCGGGATAAAAACGTTCCGCTTACATATAATATAACCTTGAAAATGAATCGCTTCTTATAACTCCTGTTTATGTGGCGATTGTCGTTCTTGATCAGTCTGAGTACACTTCACATACATATCTAGGACATAAGCTGTACGCACATGCATCAATCGCGATTCATTTCAAGTCAAGGGTGGAGGAGTCATATGACTTGTTTGTTTTAGTTTGTATTGCATCAATTTTCTAATAAGTAATGGTACGGCTCTGACTAATTTCTAATAGGCGTAGACAATAAAGGTTATGTAATAAATGCAATCAAGGGTTGATTGAAACTGGATACCCAATCTTAATAACAAAACAAAAAATAATTGATATCAGATATTTAATATTACGCAAATATAATCATAACTCAATAACAGATGGTTGGTCAGTTAGTAGTATTGTTACGTCGTTACCCCACCAAGCCGTTTGCATACAGTGTAAAACAAAGGCTCATTGCCGATAACTAAGCATTATAACATATTTAACTTACATTCAATAATACATAATAATATCATATAAATTGATTTAATTTCATATTGTTAAAATAAACCAAAGACTTTATCAACGCTAGTATACTTGTTTACTCATGCATCTCGTTAATTCAGTAAATAAAGCTTGTCCCGTGCCATTTACGTCACGTCCGAACAACTCTTCACGTGCATACGTCCAACATATAGCTCAATTGCTATTACACGTGAGCTGTTTTCCAGATTTTAACTGTTTAAAACACTTGACTCGCTCCTCTAATGTGAGGAACTCACAGTTACCACTCAATGTTATTCCGTGATTTATTATTCTATGGCTTGTAAAAATGGTGTGTACTCTAGAAAGCCCGTTTAAAGAATGATTCGGTATTTTCAAATCCATATATAAGGTTTTAAGTACAAAGGACTAAGTAGCGGTCATTTAATTAGTGGATTGTAAAAAACATATTTTATTTTGAAGATACCTCCCATAATTATCCCCGGAAAATTCTACCCAACCCCCTATTATTTGTTAACTCGCAGCGGACCGCTTTTATAATATCAAAGGCAAATACTTCTATCAGATGCTTACTCCGCAAAATATACGGACAAATGATGTGCTGTGTTTTTAATTTTCACGACTCAAAACGACTGACGCGTGACCGTTGTTTTCAGTTCAAACACGACTTTCGGAGTGAAATATACTTGCCATTGGCCGTAATGGACAATTGGGCGTTACTCTCAAGTGTAATTGAGTGATTTTCGTCGGGGGGATTCCAGATTGACCGTTGTCTACAGTTGACCGTTATTCTCAGGTGGCCGTTAGGTCAGTTTTTACTGTATATTTTTGTTCCACCATGCATGCATGCATGTTGTTATGGATGTCTGTATTATCCATTCGAACACATTGCGTATGTTTGCTTCAATTAAGCTTGGTTGTAATCGATATAAACATGAATGTTTAAAGTTTAGACGCATTGTTGTTAGCATCATATCAAATGTACTAGTTTATATTGCGTCAGAATAAAGTACACATCGTGACCATAAATATCAATATATATTAATCACAGCAGCAGTCTACACGTGAATGTAATGGCTTTCGGATTCTTTAATTGAACCTGGCGATTATTTGTATGACCCATGAGGAATCAGCTGTCATATATGTTATGCAAAATTAACCACACAAATCTATAACGCCACGTTAGTTGTAACTAAAATGGGTCACATATTGATGTGTGTACAACTTTAGTTTTTGTTACTTAAATATACAAAAGAATGAATGGCTGTGTTGCAAACTATGGAAATTAAAGTAAAATAAATTTATTAAATTTCTTTATGATCAACTTAAATGACTGTAAAGTAAAGCATATGCACCATTTCGACAATCAACTTTTAGGAACATCATAATAATAAGTCCATCTCGCAGCTAAGAAATGCCATATTTGTCACGTAAGTGTTCTCACACGGCAGATTTAAATTTGCACCGATTACACATACATGTTTGAATGGCTCACTTTTACTTTTTTCCAGATTCTCATCACATGCAACGAAATTAAATTGACTTTTTATCCCCGTGGAAAATACAACTTGTTCCAACAAAGAGGGGATTTTGACCGATCACAATTACACGTAAAACTTACAAATGTATCATGCTTGGCGAGAATATAGTTTCTTAGAATTATAACGTTGTTTTTGTCTGAACATGTTACGTGCATAATACTTGCTGCTGGTTAAACGTTCAACAATATTCTCATGTTATACAAGTTAACCCTTTGCATGCTGGGAAATTTGTCGTCTGATAAAAATGTCGTCTGCTGAATTAAAAAAAGCATTTTCTTCGATTTTTTCAAAGAATACTATCAGAATAGCAAACAGTTTGGATCCTGATTGAAGAGACGCCACGTTCTGCGGCATCTCATCTGGATCCAAACTGTTTGCAAAGGCTTTCAAAATTCGGTTCCACCACTGTAAGAGTTTAGATTCACACAATGTTAAACTTCAGCTTCACAAATCAGAACCTTTATTATACAATCCGTCCTTTGTTTATGGCAAGGAACCAAGTGTCAAACAGTGATACACAAAAAGTAATAAACAAGACAAACACGTAAATAGAAAACCCAAAAGGATTAAGATAATGTGTTTCACCGCTTTTGCACCGTCAAAATAAACGGGTGGTAACTTGGATGGTTTTCAAGTTGATTGTTGATCCGTTTAATATGCTTATGTACACATAATTTGTTTTTTAAGCAGTTCATATTTCAAGATGTGGATTTGTATGATTCATGTTTATGTTGCTTCGTTACTTGTGTTTATTGAACATTTACAAATTGTTTAATTAGTGTATAAGGTGTATTTATGTTTGCTTTTCTGGAATATTGTATGTAATCACTATAGTTAATCTGTTTTCGTTATTGGTTAGTTTTTGCTTTTCATGTTAAAGGGGCCTTTTCACATATTTTGGCATTTTTTTTTAACTTATTCATTAAATGCTTTATATCGATAAATGTAAGCATTGGATCGTAACAGCTCCAGTAAAAAATCAAGAATAAAATTTAAAAAAGGAAAAGAACATTGCCCGGTCCAGGTTTCGAACCAGTGACCCCTGGAGTCCTGCCAGAGTCCTGAAGTAAAAACGCCTTAGCCTACTGAGCTATTCCGCCGAGTACACGTACTTGACGTATTTTATACCTTATATAAGCAATCTTCGTAGTTTCACAAAATTTAACGACAAAAACAGAACTCTCCAAATTATTCAATCGTTTCGCGTTGCAACGCTTTATAATTTTTAGGTTTTAAAATCGTCAAAAGATGCATATAATGGCTATATTAGACCATGGTAGATGTTCAGTATTACTGTTTCCTCACAAATATCATAACTAAAACGAAAATTTGCGAATCTGAAACAACTTTTTTCAATTTTGTCAATTTACCAAAGCGTGAAAAGATCCCTTTAAGAATACATAGTAGAAATGTGGATATCTGTGCAGACATGTTTGCATTGATTTTATGGTAAAGTCTAATATAGTGCTGTCAAATACTGCATGAGTAAGAATGAACTTTTGAGTCACAAGATTTACGTGCAAACATTTATAGTTCTACAAATAAAATACTAATCCATTAAAACTAAAACTTATCTTAAGAAATCTAACGCAAAACAAAACGAGAAGTGCTGCATTTGCAATTGAAACTAACTATTCAAGAATAGCAAACAATTAGTTCTGTCGCCGTGTCGTAGAGGATACGCTGAACGCCTAGCGGCCGGGAGCAAGCGCGATTAGGAGCGTTCCTTTCATCTCCCTCAAGTACACCAAATACTGGTTCTAGTCCCAAAAAAAGACTCGGTACCGTTTCAACAAGCCTCAGGCGTTCAATGCATGAGCTCAAATAAATATATTAGATAGGATATGGATAACCATGGCATGTCATATTACAAAGTGTGGACTATCACTGTTTTATTGTTTGTTGTTTTTCTTTAAGTAAGTTTTTTGTTTCTCATCTATTTTATATTTGGTTGGGAGGTGGTAAATTAAAGAAGGATTAAACTAGATCTGTAAGTTATGTCCCAATATTTTAATGGAGAAACTTATTTTGACACATTCTTACGAAAAATTGAACCAAAAAAGTGTGAAAAGGATTCTTCAAACCGACAAGTAAAGTATTAATCGCACTAAAATGTGTGTGATAAACAATTGTTCAATGCTAGTATATTGATTAAAATGAGTGGTCCTAGAGTATAAAATGTGTTTATATTTGTGCAATCGATTCCAAGGGATGCCAGTTAATATGATTAACCTATAAGCTAAGTATTGTGTGAATTCAATTTAAATGGATCATTATGTGCGAGCCTTGTTGTTCGTCGCCGTGGCGTATTGGATATGGTGTCCGCCTAGCGACGATTGGTGGACTGGTAAATTGGTTGGTGGTTGATATGTCTTGTAAAAAGCCTGACCGAATTTCGGTCACTATTTTGTTACGAACAAGGTGAATGTACATATGTTTTAAACGATTTTGTCAATACCTTTTCCATCGTGTTAAATACTAATGAAATTGCTCGGTAATTACTCACTACTTTTGAATGATCATTTTTATAAACTGCATTGGACATTTACTTTTTCCAACAGCTGGGTATTATACATTTGTTAAGTAAGAAATTAAGAAAGTGACATAACGGAGTGTATAGTTCGGCTCGACATTATTTTTAAATGGGGTTATTTATACCGAAAGGTTCTGATTATGTGTCAACTGCAAGGTATTTTAGTATATCATTGACATAAGAAGGTGTGATAATGAATGTGTCTAGCGAGTTAGCAATTGGTGCAAAAATGAAATCATAAATAATATACATGTACTATATAAATGCACTATAGTTCTGCATACATTTTCTCAGATGAATAAACATCAGAACAATTTCATAAATAAGGTCATTCACAGTCTCTTTTTCAAGTAGAATAAAGTTTTTACTATTTGGACTTGCATACAATAAATATCTTAAAGGCGACAACCATATCATCAACAGCTAATTTCAAAACGCTCGAACATGCGAATAAAAGAAAGTTAAAGTAACATTACTACTCAAAATCAACGAAAATTTCGTACACTATTTCGTAAAATAAAGCTAAACAATTAAAAATCATTGTTCCTTATGGCAATTGCCGAAATTTTAACACCAGATGTGGTCTGGTAAAATAGATGTTTGTGGATAAAAAATGCTCGTTTTTATTATGGTTTTGACAAGGTACCATTTTATCGTTCGTGTGTCGTATGAATCTTCGCAGGAATTTAGCATGGAATTTATTGTGGTCACAAATAAATAAAAACGAGCATTTTTTATCTACAAAAAATCTATATAATCATACCACATCTAGCGTTGAAATTGTGGCTATTGCTATAAGGAACACTGATTGTTTAGGTGTAAACTTTATTTTACGAAATACTTTACGAAATTTTCGTTGATTTTGAGCGTTATAGAGACATTGCAAGAACGCAATGCAAATGATTTACATGCTTTATATGCAGTGCAAAGAAAGCTTTTTTTTTAAATAAAACATGTCATACCGTAACCTAACTTTATAGTCAAAGTATTGATATATTTATTTAATCAGTCCTCGCATGCTAGTTGTCAATTTCGTTTTGAGAAATTTTAATATTTTTATTCCCTGGCGACATAAATAAACTGATTAAATCTGTCGGATGTCTATATTATTTAAACAATTTACAGACGTATTGCTGTATAGCTGTATCAATCTGCTTAAAGTCCTTCGGCTTAACAACGTGTTATTGATTTATTTATATTGAATTGTATAGACATCGTATCATTCCAATGCAATTTATGCTACTTTCTTCAAGACATACTGTGCTTTAAATATATGACGACCTAAAAGAAAATATTGTCAAAAGTACTTCACTCCAGCGTAAATATAAAAAACAAAATGGCGATGGATATAATATTACTCATTAATAAGTACGTATACTGAACCAATAAATTATCATCATCCTTGATCCCCAATTAACAACAAACATATTGTTACTTGAAATATTTTTAGCGTCATTTGTGCCCATGCATTTGCTTCGGAAAATAAATATTACATATCTATGTGACGTTAGATCACATTAGAATGTTGCACTTTTTAGTTACATGTTTTGATGCATGTCTAAATTGTTATAGTAAGCACGACCTGATTTTACAGTGACAGTAGTAACTCATTATTGGCAGCTGCAAAAAGTATAGTTTGAGCATAAATAGTTTTATTACAGTTATTATTGAAATAACGTATCATTGTAGCAAATGTGTGAAAATGCACTGAAGTACTTTTTTGGTTTCTTTTAAAATTGCTAACGGTAATAATTACGACGAAATATTAATCACACACTCACATGTATGTTTATGACGTCGAAATTGTTTGTGGTATTGGTAATTGTTTATACCTGGATTGAGTCAGCATCTTAATTTATCAAAATTAACCAATCTTAATCAGCATTTATTTGTTACAAAAAAATGAACAAATGAAATCTAATTACGACGTTTGCTGTTGTTAAATAAGTAGACTGCAAGAAGAAAAATACCTTCTTTGAAGGTATAAAGCAGAATAATTTTTAACCCCAACGTGTTCTTGTTTGTCCCTGATTCCCTTCGGATTGTTGGCAAATACACTAGCTCTATAGAAATCTATTTCTGCTGCAAATCGCATGGCTAAATATAATTTATTGGCAAATATACCATACATTTTGAGGAAAACAGATATAGACTATGAATTTATGAATATCACGAGCTGCATCGTATGTTTAGCAACAAGCAAAGGCAATGTCTGAATTAAATACTATACACTGTATCGAATGTTAAGTAACAAATACAGACAATATATAAATTAAATGCTCTGCATCGAGTATTTAGCAACAAGGAAACGACATGTATGAATAACATACGCTATATTACATGTTTATTAACAAGAAAAGGAAAATGAATCTCTTGTACAACACAAGTAACACATAACGTAATTGCTCTAAGTTCGGGCTCTCTAAATTTTTGGACGCCCCATTGTTTGACAAAATTATTTTTTTTGTGACCTTACGTTTTCGGACATACATATTTCGTCAATAATTACTGACAGTAAATGTTCGGACAGTTCACTTTACAATGCTATTTTATTACAATTCTGCTCTGTATCGCGTTTATCTTGAAACTTCGATAATGCTATTTTCAAGGTTTTAAAACCTGGCAAATGAATGTCCTAAGGACTACGATTGAAAATCTTGGTTCTCGGTGAATCTATTTACATAGTAAAAATAATAGAACGCTCTTCCAATTAAAACTGTTACTTAAATCCTACGCTGAAATATAACATTTACAATTGTAATGACTTTGCTCGGAAATGCATTTGCTTTATTTGAAATGGGTGAGGTGTCTCACTGGAAATAAATTATAGTGCTAAGCTTCTCGTGTGAGAAGATATTTTGTGAAATAGATGCTAAATGAACTGCATTCCTATGGGAACGCTCTGACATATTAAAATGCTGATGACATTTAGAGGAGTGAAATCACAAAACACTTGTCAAAGCATTGAGGATAAATGTAAACTTGATGTTTTTTGTGTAATTATGCTTTCATCATTTTCCAATGCGAATGGCATAATTTTCAGTTAAAAAACAATCCCATTCTTATATTGTATGGCCATATGACCATAGAATTATTTTCACCAAAGTGTTTGGGATGTGTACATGCTTTAAATAAATTAATTAATTAATAAATAATAGCAATAAATAAATACACATACGATGTTGTGATAAGAATAGTATAGAATAAGCTCCATATTCACAATTAAGCTAAAACTTTTAAAAATATGTTCCAGTAAGGTATCATGTTATGTGGTAATGTAAAATAAAGATATGCACAAATATTGCAGAAAATTTAGATCGCATGTTGATTCATGGAAGACATATTTTGTGGAAAATAACGCCATAATTGTACAGTTTATTTCTATCTTCAAACCTCGTTACATTAAAAACAAAAACATAAAAACAAACAGAAGTACGTTAACCAGAAAATAACAACAATTATTGATGTTTAATATTGGGTTGTAAACTCTGGATTAAAGTGTACTAGTAAGAGCTGGTCTACAATAAGACTAGCGTAGGTTAACAAGAACATTTTGTCTGGTAATGTTTCTGATGTTTTAACATTTGTGGTATCAATAAGCTGAATGTATGTCTGCTAACATTAATTAACTTGCATTACATTAAACGTATCAAAAAATACATCCATTTGTATGTTTATCACATGAAACACAAAAGTGACTTGCGTGATAACTCGTCTCATGCACACGGACAACTGGCGTATTAAGAATATTATTTTAATGAAATTGTATCATACATTTTGCTTAATGGTACTTTCTAGGAATCGTTTTCATGTGTGAATGCAATTTATCGTGATCTCCAGTCAAATAAGGTTATTATTGACGTCTCTAAGCATAATGCTTATAAAGTTCTGATACAATTAGCTGCAACGTTATGGTATGGCCCTCTCTGAATATAATACATATCAATAAACAAAATAAGACAATAACTTGTAATCATGGAATAATTGAAAGGTTTTTGTACGATTACTGACATTATTGACACAAGTGATTATATACCGCAAAACAAACGTTTTAGTGTGGTTAAGTGACACGAATAGGTTCTTTGCTATAACGATAATTATAAATTTGGTCTTCTTTACGCGATCATTTTTCTCATTAGAATTTATTTCCGTGACCGTTCTTAACGTTCACGTTTGCTTAGTCTCAGTTTATGTTGGTAAAGAATGACACCTGTTTGTATTTTTAAATAGGAAATACTGACGAACATAAAAGTTGTTGGCATTCACTTTGATGTTTTAGGTATGAACCTCGTTGTTTGATGTATTGTATCAACATATCGACAATTGCATTTTATCGTCAAATACACCACATTCCCAACTGATTTTTTAAGTAAAATACCACGTAAATACACACATTTAACTATTAATTATCCGCACGGTTAACAGTACGTTGCATTGATACAATATGTTCATTATTAAAAACATCGAACACTGCATTATCTTTTCTTAAGATCACTTCATATTTCTCGCAAGCACAATCAGTTGCTTATTTGTATTCATCAAACAGAAGATTCGGAAAATAAGTGAATCTATCTTATCGAGTAATCTTGTTAGTAATCGTGTTATTCTTTTACCTTATGTTATAGAGGTCATCGACCGTACTAAATTATTACCGTCTCCAGATTACTAGTCTTGAAAAAAAGTACCAACAATCATTGACACAACATGTAATAAAGTTACCGTGCACATTATGGTAAATGATCGAGTTCATACATGACGAAACTCCAGACATATCATCAGAATTGATATTTTGTTACAATCAGCTTGTATTTAAGTTACGGCAAGTGGCCATTTTCATATTCAGTTCAGGACATTGACTTAAACACATCACAACATAATGATTATAGCTACAGTTACTTTTTAGAGCGCAGAATGCAAAAACATGGTTCGGGTTAAAAGGCGCGTGTAACCTCACACTAAAAATTTCAACCGAGTTTACATTTCTATAATAAACACTTGAACAATTTTGAAGATATTTTAATTTGAGTTTTTATACAGATAAACAGAAAACATTGTTATGCGGCAAAATGTCATGTGCAGTAATCGGCACAAATATGGAGTATCAGTGAATATAACAAATAACACGTATATAGGTTAACGAATTAAAAACTATTCTTTACGTTTATAGCTTAACAATAAATCAATATGCACCGAACCAACTGAACGTCTTCATCTCCAATCTCTATTATAACAACCACGGCATCCATAGCTGTTTTCAATTTGTTGAAGCAGTAATTCGATGACCCTTGAATCACTATTGACAGGGCTCTATGATTGGGAGGTATGGTTTCATATCGGGCGTCTCTGTTCTGTTTGTGGTCCCTCTAAATTTCGACACCAAATAAGTGTTTCATTTTTGCCTAGAGCAAGTCGATAGTTACATATTTTGAAAGTTATGTCCGCTACGCCTTGCATTATGGGTGATTTTACAGTGTAATTTTATTAAGGGTCGATAACAAAACGTTTTTCTGGCGTTTGTAGAAGTATGTATTGAATACATTTCGGTTTTCTGTACATGATTATATATAACTTACCTGTTATGTTCGATGTTTGCTGATATAATGTTTTAATGGAAACATGTGAACGTTCATTATTCCATTCATTACCTCGTATTATATAACAATGTAATTGACAAATAGCGTTTGATGTAAGAACCGATATATGTTTTTCAAATTGAAATTCGCAATACCTCTATGGGATATCACTTTTTATGAAAACTTTTATTTTGACCCCGATGATAGTACATTAGTATTTCTTCACTCTCATTGCGTTTAGCCGATGAAATTCCAATATAGAAATATATTATCAGCGTATTAAATGTTAAGGTCTTACGAAATACAGACATGTCTACCGTTATTATTCTTTCTCAGAAGACAAATTGTAACACGAAACCGTCAATTGTATGTTGTTACATATTTGTCACAGAAGTTAATACAGTTTTCGAACAAGGCATCTCAAGGTTGTGTCTGTCCGGAGATATTTGGTTTGCGTTGTGTTGTTTTTCACTCGGCAACGATGAATTGTCTTGAAATTGTCACAACACATGATGCAAACAATTGCTTGTAATTGGAAAGAGTAAACCATTAAAATACCTTGTTCAATGTTCGACCCTGACCCTTTAAAAGACAATGCCTTAAACGACAGAAACACATTAATTGCTTATCATTAAGTATTGAATTAAATGTATTTATGCAAAATGGTTGAACTTTTATTTAATAATCGTTATTGTCCATTGTAATAGTCAAACATAGTTTAGAGACAGGTATTCGAGTTTAATAAAACCATAATCAAACAACAAATTGCATGTGTACCTAGTTCACCCGTATTTTAAATATTCATTGTAAGTGCTTTAAAGTAATTTTTTCAAGAGCAGCGCAATATATCTGTTTAATTTGTATTAACCACTTTGAGAATTTTGTTGAGACTTAAAACTTACTTGAATTTCCTGAACTACATCTGCACTATATAACAAACACAAAATTATAAAAACGCATGCTTGTGTCACCAAATAAAATAGGGGCACAGACAATCTTAGCAGCACCAGCATGAGAGATGCCTTCTAATAGCATGTGTACATTTAGGTACAGAATGAAACAAAGATATGATGATATACGAATAGAACATGGCAGAATGTTACGTCCATATGTATAGCATATAAAAGCGTGACATGTCAGTGCCTCGATATATATGAAAACTATAGCATACATTACAAGAATAAAATATTATAAAGTTCTTATGTAATTTGCAACGCATGCACAATTTATTTGAAAAGTTATACTTGAATGAATTGTGATATTAATACAAAAATATTAGTTAAAGTTATAAATCTGTAACATACTGTTCTATATCATCTCGGCATTACATTCTTCTCAGACATAGACATTATACTTCTTTTCAAATGAGCATTTTCGTTTCACTATCGATATTTTATCAGAGTCAAAGACAACGGAGGCTTGTCAATTTAGCGGCCAGCGAAGCTTCATTCTAGCATGCACAATTGAGCTTTCTGATCAGAAGCTACACTGGATGTTATAAAGTACAATACGGTTTCATGGCTTCGCACGCGAACAGAGTATCTCGTGACGAGACTGTGTAAATACTAATTCTAGTCTGAAGCTACGCTGGTCGAAAATTTAAAAAAACGCATGACGTGGCTCATTTGATTTTCAGTTACAAGTCAATCTTCTTAACATTGAATTAACTGGTTGCTATGCCAATATGTCCACATGCCAACATGCTTCTATATCCAAACAATTAAACAACTGTAAGTAGCTATAAAACTATGGGTTTCCTGTCAAATCAAACTGTTTCGCTTCTGAAAATCCTAAAATCATATTTCACGACGACTACAAATAAGTTCGGTCCAAAACTTTGTGTCAAGTCATGATCTACTACCCCATATAATTATTTTTATAGGAGAAAATTGTCTGCTTTTCTTAATTCAGAATGATGACGAATACAAAGCGAATGTTTCCATGGAACGTCAAATCAACGATATTTAAACCGGTTCGATTCAGTTGAATCATCTGTTTTCGTTTTTGAAACACTATTATTCTAAACGGTAATGTTTATATTGAGTTTTTTTAAACAAATATATGTGTTCTATTTATATTTCAGTGCATATAGTATTCTGCACTGTATTCAAACGATATGTTATATGTTACATAGTATGCTGAAGTCTGGCTTGCATACACAATTTAACACGTTATGTTTTATGGTTTTTGTGTTATGAATTTGAATATGTTTTCTATGTATGAGTTAGGAATAGGAAGAAAATTGATATGACAACGCATTATCAGCCAGGTACCAGAGTCACGCTTTTGTGCACAAGTTATCTTCGGAAAGTCGACAATACAGGTTTGAATAGATATTCCGAATTGGAACACAGTAGCATGCATTTTTTAATCGTTTGCATTCCGTTCACTTTTTTTGTTAAATTGGTGTAAAATAAAATATTTTTGGTCAAAGATACATATGCGACAAGCTCTGAACAAATCGGTTGGAATGCATCTGCGTAAAATGTCGTCCTAGACTACAAAGGGAAGTTTGCACAGGCTTTTCCGCGACCAAAATATGTTCTGCACAAACATATTAATAAATCGCACCAGTACAAAAGTAATGAACCACATGTTACGTCAGCAACAACAACACGCGTATGAAACGCTTATGTAGAAAAAGGCGTAAGTAGATATGTTAAATTAAATTAGTGACATACGCGGACATAATTCGTTTAGTTGTATTCCCAGTTACATGGTAGATTTGTAAGACGTTTCGTTCTCAGCGACAATAATGACGACCCGGGTTCATACCACGCCGCTTTTTAAGGCAATTTTATGCCTAAGGGAAACGTTATTATTAGCAGCACTATCTTTCCGCTCTACGATTACCCCGCCAGAGGCTATGCGCAAGCTATGAATAATGTATTCCGCGGAGAATGTGTGTGGTATTTATTGTGCAGAAATCATAGATTGAAAATCAGTTCCGTAGTCGCGTATCGGGACATGAAATTAAGTAAATTAAATCAGCATAAAAAATAATACAGATTAAAATGTTTAAGAGTAAAAATGGGGGCATTTTGTCAAACTATTTATGTAAACTCAGCATATTTATAGTGTTACAGTGTTTTATCGATTATTGTTTATACTAAGCAACAAAATGGTAAAATCACCATAACGTTTTGTTCGACAGCGCAAAAAAGCAAATCGAAAATTGTCTTTTTTCACTTCGGGAAAGCTATCTCCATCTACTCGATCAATTGTTAAGACGTGTACGAAACAATATTAACCAAACGTGTTATGATTTCATTCATTTTTATTGATAAGTTTACTTTAAGATTTTTTTTCGGTATACCATTTTACGATATTAGCTTTTCAGAAGGAAAAGAGACAATATGGTATATTTAAGTAAACGACAATGATTCATTTTGTATCAGCAAGCAATTGAAAGATTTAAAGCAATATTCTTACTATGCATTGGTCCCAAACTTGTGTGAACCCAACTATAAAAACAAGTATTTCAAGTAATTAAAATAAACAAATTTCTTGTAATGGTTACATTTATGGCTCCGTCTTGTCTTAATATGTATATCACTTGTATTAGTGTTTATAAAAACGCAACACTATATTTAATGCATTTGGACATATGAATACTTAATTATCAAATACAATTTTCATACACTTAAATAAGTGACCCACTAACATAAGATGGTATGATTTCTGGTTTGCTGCATATGTCGTTTGGCAGCAATTGCTTTTGCAACAACTTAACAATCCCTTAATTATCGGGTCAGAAACTGTCTAAGAAACGACACTGTATAGAAACGACATTACTAAAATGTTCAAGAATGTTCAGTATAACGCACACTTTCCTCTAAATAGTATATTTAACTTGCATTACTTTTACAAATAAACAAATATCTTCTCTTAATGACCGGACTGACTTTTTCCTGAAATTACATTTGCGGTAATGGAAACATTTAAGGTTGATAGTGTTGATATACAAACAGTTTATTGTGTTTGACTTCTCCTAGCTAAGAGATATATTTGTAAGATGCTAAATGGAGTGTATCCAAGAAAGACCACTCGTATAATCAAAATGGTGAACAACAAGCGCCGTCATTAGAGAAGCGAAATTACAAAAAACACGTGTCTTAGCACTAAGGATTCGTCCAACTAAGAGCTTTAATTTAAAATTTTGCCATTTGCATTTTCATTGTTCGATAGGATTAAAATATGTATAGTTCAGTACATTTACATATTCGTATTTAAACACATTCAACAAAAAATCGATTTTGGAAACAGTTTGTATGTTTAATATATCAATGTAAATGTTCAGACTTATACAATATCATAGTTCAACAAACTAACAGAAAGCAAAATAAAAATATTAAGACCATTCTTATGTTACACAGGTAGAACATCTAACTATAAACACGCAATCAACTCTTACATGTACATGGGCCATACTCAGTTAGCATGAGCATAGCCATGTTTGCTTGTTTCTGTAACTTAAAAGTGGATGTTGTATTAAAAATATGCTCAGATTTTAAGTTAAAAAAATATTAAGATAAAATTGATCAGACAGTAAATACTAGCACACTATTTAAGACTTGATTAGATTTTTCAATTGATAGATAAAATTAGGGGCAAGTTTAGTCTACAGTTGTGTTTGTAGTGCGGAGACTGTTCTGACATATTACACGTAACAATTTAAGTGTAAAAGAATGCGAGAGACTGTAACAACATCTAGTATTTATTTAAATTCATTTATCGTCATTCATTGTTTATTCTTATATTTACTTGAACGTGTGTCCATTCATAGTAAAACATTGGGCACTGATTAAATGATAAGATATCGAAAACAACGTTTTACCCCCTGGTACTTAAATTTAACAAATCGGACTTTGATAGTTCTCCACGATATGCAATCTATACTTATAACATGACAATACGTCGGAATAAAAGTGTGCGACTAAACATGTATTCATACAGGTTTTCGGATTTTACAGTTTGTTTCCGACCGCTAGGATTGGCGTGAGTCAGTGTCACCAATGTCGTTTTATCCCTTCATACGTACATGCATATTGATAAAACATTATAACCTTCAAGTTCACTTTAAATTTATTGGCGTCGCATTGAAGTGCGGCGACAAGTTTGTAATACGTTGTGTTTTTTTTTCGCTTGTGAGAGGAGAAGTTATTTTACGGATCAATGTATATATTTTTGTTGTCAGAATATCTTGCATAGTGGTGATTTTTTGTGTAAATTAGTGTAAATAAGTACTGCATTTGTGCATATTACATTTGCTACAACATTTATTGCCAATAATGCAAAGCTAATTCTTTTAATAAATAACCGATCACAGGGACTGGGCAATAATAAAAGATCACAGGGACTGGGCAAATACGCGAACCGGTGAACTTTCTGGTTTTGTATAAAAACAAAACATAGTCAAACTATATTTATTTTGTGGTTTTTCTAACAATAGCGCAGACTTTTGCTGTTCGAGTTTTGGTTAACGCGTATTTTCTTCAATTTTACAAGACGACATCGATTACACGGTTTATTGCTTTATTGATAACCGTTACACTACAGTCACTTATTAATGTCAGTTAGAAGGTGATTTTTCAAGCGGTTCCGTAGTGTAGTGGTTACACGCTCGCTTCACATGTGAGAGGCCCAAGGTTCGAGCCCCAGTAGAATCAAATTATTTTATTTGTGTTCTATGTTAACCTTTTGTTTTGATGTAGACATTTTAGTTTAAATAAATATGCTGTTTTATTGTAACCATTTTTTGTTTTTATTATGCCCATGAAATATATGTGTGAGAGGGTGGAGGGGTTCGTAAACACATTAAAACTTTTACAGTGTTTTCATATCAATGAGTACTCAACCCCTATCGTAAATGAGAAACGTTAGAATAAGTTCAGAATCATCTCCCCTTCAAGTTGAGAAAATATGAAATTACGCTTTCAAGATGAAGCAGATTTTTTAAAACCTACACAGTTCTGTTCCATTCATAACAACTGCACACGGATGCCAGTAAAAAAAGGAAACCAATGTTAATAAAATGAACTATGAAATATTTGGGGGTTACAACACAGAATCATAGATAATGGTAATTTGGAGGTTATAACACAACATCATAGATAATGGTTATTTGGGGGTTATAACACAAAATCATAGAAAATGGTTATACCAGTATCTTTTTCTATTTTCTTTAAAATAATCGGCCAATATATTAATATTTACAGTAGAAAAAAATCGTTCCATGTAACTTCATTGCGTGCCTTTTACACTGAAATTCCCGACGCCCTTTGATGCTTTGCATCAATACTTATCTTGTGAAAATGTCAGATAATACGTAAAGTATGTGTTTACATGTACTGTCAACCTGACCTTGCCTATCATTCATAAGCGGTGCTACAGGCCAGCATGCTTTATTAAATCAGTCCAACAATTGCAATATATTATGGTCGGGTCGGTGAGGCTTTGAAATGTTATCATTTATTGTACTCATGTAAATAAGCACATACCTGGGTAAAAAAAACAACATGGAAACATGATTTGATATGGTTTTTCTAAACAATTCCCATGCCCGCAAGCCATAATGAATAACCTATAACGATAAGTTGCGATAAATTTCTATAGCAGTATATAATATTTTTGTTAAATGATGGCGTGTGGGTCGCTTTATCTTCGATATTTTACTTGTGTACTATTGCTCTTAATAAATACCTTTTTCTCAAATGGGTTTCCGTAAGAATCATTTCATGTATGACGTAATAATAATGTCTTTCTTGTTGCACACTTAATGGAGCAGTTTTATATTTGGAATGGCATGCACAATATATTTAAATAACAACGCAAACACGCACAATACAAATTAAACAATAAAATATGCGTGGTTAGTATTACATTCCAAGAACAGAATTGTATGGATCAATGCATGAAGTATGCATGGAAACAAAAACTGATTGATTAACAAATATATTTTAGAGAAATCCCAATAATTGAATATTTAGGCAATATTTGATTAGATATTTATTTTTGCGGCTTTTTCATGATGTTTGTCAATTACATTAGAATTTAAATTGTGTTATCCCTAGAGATATACAAAAATTGATGTATACATCTAAATGCTTATTCAATTCGTACATTTCATACACTTGTTACGTGGTATGTCAGTAAGTGTATACATCACATTTTTGCTATCTGATAATTTCGAGTGCCAAATGCCTCGGCGTTTTAGTGTAATGCGTGTTATGTGCAAAGATGATCAGTAACTCGCGGTAAATATTCCGTTGTCAGTGCATTATAAGAAGCATATTGTATTTGAATAAACGTGGGTTCGGACGATGCTTTCACAAAAACCTTCATTATTTGAACAAAACCTATTACAATTAAAGCAGATCAAAAACTTTAAAATGAAATTAAAATTGCATTTAAATCTACTAATATTACATTATATATATATATATATATATATATATATATATATATATATATATATATATATATATATATATATATTAGGTCGGAGCTTAAAAAGCATAAAAAAAATTAAAGACATATTTTTGCTCATCTCACCCCCCTAGTCTGTTCGATATCATATAAAAACACTTTATTCAAAGTTTGAGCAATAAATAATTGTGTTTAGGGGAAGCTCAAGTGCCTCAAAATTTATCAAAATGGTAAAAAAAGCAACAAATTTCCCAACGTTTATGAGTTTCTCTCTGGATTTATTTTAAATAACAAAATTTATACTTTCAACATAACAATCTTCTTCAGTTTTGACAACAAATGATGATCTCAGTCTAACAACATCCAGGGAAATCTAGATTTTGTTGTATTAATGGCTGCCCGGACAGAGTTTGCTTTCTGCTATCGGGATACAACCTACGATGGTCCTCATCAACTTGAAGAAGGAATTGCACATGTTAAAGACCCACTGTACTCTTGAATGAGAGCCACCCCACGCTAAGCTTGGTCATTGACAACTTTAAGGGACTACTGCATCACAGGTCTGCCTGAAATCATTTCTGTCCTGCCACAAGTGTTGATAAACTGCGAAAAATCCATGTGGAAGTTCCAGCAATTGTATCAGTTTAATTGACTTTGCAGTGACAAAGTTTTCCAAGTTTTTGTCCTTTTGAATGAAGTCAGATAAACAGTTAGTCCCTTGGAATTATCAAACTCATGGACCTCATTCTGGATGGAACTTACCATCAGTCTCTTTGTAGAAGAACTGACACGACAATCAAAGAAGGCCAAGCCAACAAGTTCCTGTGAAAGTACCACAAGTGTTTGGAAAACTTTTGTGCAGTTGACTTTGCAATAAATGAATGGATTGATGAGTATGCAAGTAATGACTTCAGAAGCAGCAGGTCACTGTATGGAGCGCATGGCGCTAGAGGGGCAGAGATCCAGGCCTGCAGTAGACACACACTGCAAACACACACACATCACACAATCCTCTTTCCTCTGCTAGAGTCAGTTTGAACGGAGACTTGAAAATCCAGATCTTGAGACTGTATAGGACTTTGGACATCCAGCGGGCATGGTGCATGGCACCAGTTTACATGACACGCACTCCTCCCACAGGAGCAGCACCCAGAAACACAATCACAAGTTTCAAGAATTATTTGTAGTCATCTCTTGGCAGACTCTGTTTGTTGGCATATTCAATGATGTTTTCTCGCACGTCTCAACAAGACCAGCCACATGATCATCTGCGATTCCCGGTTCAAACTTTGCTGTGTCAATGAATACCCAGTATTCCTGGAACCGTTTGAAAAGTGGAACTTCTGCAGAAGCTGTGGCTCCCATACATACTTTGAACTCTGCACCAATTATCAGTTCCATAATGTGGTGCCTACAAGCCAGCAATAGGAGATCCATTTCAAGCTTCTGCTTAAGGACACATGCTCCAGCAATTCGACCTGTATTTGAGCTGGTGGTGTCAAAGCACATAGCCCGGATCTTATCCGCTATGCCCCATTCTTGTATGGCTCCAAATACAGCAGATGCCTGAGCCCCACCTGATCCAGATGGAAGCTTGGCAACTTTAAGTAGCTGAGACACGCCTTTTCCTGAAACCAATATAGGGAGACAATCAACCTTCTCCTTCCCAATTAGATCAGGAATCAGTTTCTTATCCATCTTGAACAACAAGAGGAGTGTTACCCTGAAACTTGACCTTAATGTTTGCAGCTCTTTGGCTTCTGTATTCCTTTGTTCACACTAGACAGGACCTTGCCTCACTTCTATTTGCAAATCTTACCATTTACATGTAATAAATTAGCTTTAGTTACTGATTAATTTGGGGTGTAGAATGTTGTTTATCTCATATTAATATGTCTGATATAAAGCATTTCAAACGAAAATTATTTTAATTATTTACTTACCAAAATGTCATAACTGAGGTTAGGCTGGACACCAGGTGACAAATCAATTGTCAAGCACCAACATAACATAAATCAACTTAAAAACATTTCATGCAGATGAATTAAAATAACAACATGTCACATCAATGATTCAAGCAACTATGCTGCAGTAACCACTCTAACACTGTAAGTCAGCATACAAGTCTGGAAAAAACAATAATATATAAACATCTAGATTATTGATCCTTGGTATTTATAGGTTATTAGACGTTTCACTGTACAATACGGCGATATATTTGGACGAGCATACAGTTTGACGTCATATTGGACGAGCCGTTAGGCGAGACCAATATGACTTCAAACTGTGTGCGAGTCCAAATATATCCCGTATTGTACAGTTTAAACGTCTAATAACCTTTTTATTCTATATCCCTTTCTTCAGCTCTTTGTTTCATTTTAATTTTGATTTTAAAATGCTTTAATTGCATCTATGCTATTTTCAAGACAAGCGCCCGTGTACGTCGATTATAGTACATTCGGATACTTTTTCTCGGTAACGGCTTTTATCATTATAAAACAATTGCTTAGTGCACTTGTACTCAAATGTCCAATATGGAAAAAATACACACTTTTTGGATCCAATACCGGAATATATTGGACGGCCACATGGTACATATGAAGAATGCCGATTGGATGAATTTATTGGATATAGAATAATAAACTTTAATGATGGATAGTTGTGATGTCAATATGAAAATACCAATTTTATTGGCGTTTTAAGAAAGGCCTTTTAATTTATTGCAAGAATAATTATATTGGCATTTAGCGTACAAAAATGATCGTACAACACTGCATGTTAAGATTTCTAGAAACTTCACAACCATAGAGCTACCTCTAAATATTGTTCTTGTGTGGTCATATTTTAACAGATTTGTTTTTTCATACATATGAACAAAATAAGAGGATGAGAAGATCATATTTCAAAAGTTAAAAAATAAGCCCACCCTAATATATATATATATATATATATATATATATATATATATATATATATATATATATATATATATATATATATATATATATATATATATATATACCGGTACCTTAAATTTGACTTATGACAGCAGTATTAACATATATATAATCGGACGACTTTCTTTCTTTATTTTATTTTATCTTAATCGTCGGTCAAAAAGGATTGTGATCAACATCTATTATCATAGATTACCCTTATTGCTCTCCGACAACCATTAGCCATGCCGATAACAACTGGCCATCTCTTAATAAGGGTCATGCATGTAATAAATAAATAACAATTGATCTATACAGAGGGTAGTTGTACTTGAATTTATGTTTTCAAAGAATAAATTGTGATATTTTGTGTTTGTCATGCTATGCTGTGTGTTTCTCATGGAATGCCGTGCATTTGTTTTACTATCCTGCAAGATTATCTAACAGTGTGTAGTTTGCATTCTCCATAATGTAAAATAGCGTAGCATGGCAAACAAACAGCAGCATACCATGACACATACACAGCTAACCATGACAAATACACAGCATATCAACACAAACACACCACATACCATGACAAACACTCAGCATTAAATGACACATAAAGCAAACCATCACAAACACGCAGCATATCATCACTACACACACACACCACATACCATGACAGAAAAACAGGATACCATCACAAGACACAGTATACCATCACAAACGCACACCGCATAATATTGCAAACACACAGCATATTATTATAAGCATAATATTATATCATATGATTTAATCCTACATCATTTAAATGAAACACACAGCATACCATCACAAACCCACAGCAAACCGTGACAAACACACAATATACCATGACAAATACACAGCATACCATGACAAACACACAGACTATCATCACAAACACACATCATATCATCACAAACACACATCATATAATCACAAACACGAAGCATACCATCACACACACACGGCATACCATCACAAACACACAGCATAATACGGTAACCACACAGCATACTATAATGAGCACGTATCATATGATTTAAACACACATTATTTTAATGAAACAACCGATATATCAATAGATAACATGAGACAGACAAGGTTTTCCATGGATCACACTTATATATGGTCTAGTTTTTGTACGTGCTTTAATTAGTTTCTAAACAAATTAGAAACCAAACGGTTGACATTTTATACAATATAAATGTTCTAAGGTCTTAACAACATAAATAGTTTGACATAATGCAAGCATATTGACTCTTAAAATTTTTCATCTGTATGATTCTTCGTGCAGATTAGTGAATGTCATGTCCCAATACGCGACTACAAAACTTTATGTCAGTCTATGATTTCTGCACAATCGATCACAAACATATTCTCCGTGGAATACGTAAATCATAGCTTGCGCATGTCCTCATATCCTTGTTGTTCATGGAATGACCCTATATCCAAAATGTTTAGTTTTTGTAAATGGGATATACATTTATTAAGACAATTTAACTATATAACATACTCAAAAGGATTGTGCTAGTAGACACAGCATGAACAAAGTGTCATAGAAAGCGAATTGTGCCTTTTATCTCCAATAATATGTGCAAAAATCTGGATAAATGGCAAACACGAAAACAAATCGTTCAGTGACAAGAAGCTTTACTTACGATTTATGTCATATTTAGTGAGATGAAATCCATATAATGTACATATTAATTTAACACAATATATTTTATACACAATACATGAATTTCAGGAAGTTTTACTGTTTCTATCTCAATAAATTACACTTTGATTATGCCTACCCCCATTCATTATCACGCAATGGATTTCAGTATAAATGAGTATATTACATCTATTTTGGGGTTTTCTAGTTTCTGTTCAAAAGCGACAGTTAAACACACTGATTTATTATACAATTTTTCTTTATATTGATATAATAAAACATAAATCATTAAATCGTAAGGGCATCCAAAGTCCAAAGGCAACCCATGCATACAGCTACAAATCACCACAAAATGTCAAGGTATTGTAATCTTAAATAGCATGAAATACATGTTGTAATGGAGACACTATCCACAATGCCACCATTTACAGACATGTTACAATAAGCATTAACTTAGATGCCAGCTAATTGCTTAGCATCTGCATAATTCGGCACTGATGGCTCATCATATGTGGAAAACTTCGAACCCGTTTTTAAATCCACGAAAGCAATCTGAGTTATATTCCCATTGAGATTATCTTCCCATGTTCTATTTATAGAAACTGGTAGGCACCAAAATATTCAAAGAAATGAAAGAACATGTACATTTTGTTCAATGAATGAAATTGAAGATGAGTACCATTTTGTTCTTATATGTCCTTTATATGATAATATTAGAAATACATGTATACCTGTTTTTTACAAAAGAAGACCAAGTATGTTTAAATTTGTACAATTGTTGAATGAGACTAGAAAATCTGTATTGATACGTCTAGCTAATTTTTGTATAAAAGCATTTAAACTTAGAGCCGAAAATTTATAGTCTTATGAGAGAATAGTTTTTTCCCCAAAATTGTGATTTTGTAAATAATTTATAACTGCATAATGTCTATATTTTATTTTTGCTCAATCACTAACGGATCATAATCATTTACTTAACTTTGTTTAACAATTAAGAGCCTTCTCTTTCTCTTTCATATTGCATTCTCACAAAAATCATCTATGTGTAAAAATGCATAAACATTTGTTGTTAGTTTGACGCATGTGTATGTATATGTATTTATGATTGATTTATTGTTTTTGACGATGAGCTGTATATGCTTAAGTCGCAAATAAACTATCTGTTCTGTTCTGTTATATTCGAATTCACTGTAACTCGAACTGTAATAAAGTCACACAATGCGTGTTTTAAGAATTCAATTATCCCTTTTTAAGTTTCATACTGACGCCTTACAGAATTGCTTTTATGAGAAACAATCCATTTTTAGGACAACAAGCACTTCACAAATAGACGACTCCCTGACCTCAACTTATCAAAGATGAAAATATGTGATCCATGATTTAATATGATAAAACGTTCATACTCGAAACAATATTACATTCTTGAAATGAGTTTTATTTCATGCGCATGGACAAAGTCGAAAGACAAGTTTATCATACTTAGATCCGTTGCTCTTAGGTCGAAGGTTACTTAGGCTGGCTCTGACTTAAGCTTGACAAGATCGAAATTTCCTCTGTAAATTGTTCCTGACAATGCTTCCACATGACATCTGAGACGAAATGATACAATGTACATACAATCACTTCTTTATACGTCAGCATCACGTTGTAAAGCAATAGGAAGATATTAGACTTAAACCAGATTGCTATTTTTTTAATTAATTTAATGGTTTGAAAATCAATTAAAAATGATATTTCAATATAATTAAATGTAATAATCAAATGCAATTAAAACTGTATTTGATATTGTTTGATCTGCTTTAATTATAAAATATTTTGTCAAAATAAGTAAGGTCCTTCTTAAGGCATCTACAGAACCCACGTTCAAATACAATATTCCTCTTATAATGTACCGACAACGAAATATTTATCGTGTGTTACTTATTGTTTTTAAAAATAAAACGAAACACAACTAAAACGACGCAGCATTTGGCACTCGATTTTTTTAGATAACAAAAATGTGCAAAATTTGGTGTATGAACTGTTTTATTTAAAAAAAAAACATTGAGATATATAAATCAATGTATTTATATCTCCGAGGATAACACAATTTAAATTCTCAGAAACTTAATTGAGACCCAACATGAAAAAGTAGACAAAATAAATATATAATCAAATATTGCCTGAATATTAGATTATTGAGTTTCTCTGAAATCCATGCGTATAAAACATGTAGATACATTGCATTGTGTTCTTGGAATATAGTTCTAAACACGCATACATCATGTATCTTATTGTTTTATTTATGTTTCGTGCGTTCTTGCGTTGATATTAAAATATAAACTATATGAGAGTATGCCGTTTTAAATATGAATCTGCTCCATTTATTGTGCAAAAAAAGAGACTTTAAATTACGTCATATATGAAATGGTTCTTATGAATACTCATTCTAAAAACACAGAATTTATTATTCAACGACAAACACCAAGAAAATATTTAAACACAATTTATTCACTAAAAAGGTTTGGCATTTAAATGTCAAGGCTGGGACGATTTGTATTAACAAGGTGCCAGAACCACGTGACTTTTTCGGCTATGTGTGGGACAATCGGATGTAAACAAAACGTCGCTTCAGGTAACATTTTTGATAATTTCTTCATTATTTCAAAACCATTTTCAAAAAAACAAAGACGAGTGCCCGGTCATTGTCAAAAGACACAACTTTGGTAAGATTGCGCTAAATTAATTAAGTAATTTTTCCAAAAAGTGCAACCGCGTGCTTGAAAACACACGAAGTGAAATGCTATGTATGGTATATTTTTCTATTAGATCAACAAAAACGTTGATTACAATGTTGTCAAGGGTTTAAAAAGTAGGGCGGACATTGTAATTCTTCATAGAGAAGCTACATACATTGTATGTTTGCGCACATACATCTGATTCGGAGTGTGTGTATTAAAATGTAATGATGCTATGTGTGGGACAAATTTTTTAAATGCTATGTGTGGTATACAAACTAAACTAGAGAATCGAAAAATTGACATTAACGTCAATAATATTTAAAGTCTGTCTGAATAACAATAAACATTATTGGTATTGTTTTGCGCGCCTTAAATATGATAATCACGACGTTCATGTTACTCAAAATTATCATGATTGTCGATAACTTATATTCATACTTTGTTTACTTTTAGAATGCCATTTGTTTGCGAACAGTGTGGCAGAGAGGTCAAAACACGGTCGGGGATCTCCTAACACAAAGCCACCCACGCACGGACAGGAAAATAGTTCCGTTGGGCAAACTTTTTCTTGTTTGTTTCTATAAAATTGATTGTTACAAAATGTTGAATTTTCAGTGAATTGTTACTGCCAACTAATGCACTTGTTTAATACACAAAATCGTAAGGATTGTTTGTGCAAGATGTCATGGGAATATAATTGCAACAAAACTACAAAAAGTGTTAGTTGTGTATTTTTAAGCAGGAATGTGTAGGCATTTTTGACTGTAACGATAGTTATTAAATAAGCATAAAGAGATCATACAGCATTTTTAAACAAATAGACACTAGGATCAATAACATTTTTTTTCTGGAAAATCTTGTATTCGTATCTAAATCCTATTGAGCTATCTGATATATCACGCATGCTTTTTTTTAAGTTTAACAGTTTATTTCATTTGTATTTTGTTCTCTTCAGGGAGATTAAAGTATTTTTGGAAGCACCTTCAAGAGACGTACTGATATCTTGATCAATGAAAAGTTGTCATATACAAACATGTATAGTAAATGTTCCAAAGTTTAAATGACTGTTTGTTTTATTACCAGATGGTGCAAGTATTGCAGAGAAAGAAAACAATCAAAGTAAACATTACATAAAAAATTGACATTCCAACAAATTGAACAACATTATATGATTTAATGTTTATTACTTGATGCAGTGGTAACACGATCTTGCAGCGCCCTTTCATGACCGGGGCGAATGAGTATTTTCATTAAACATCTCAAACTATTTTCAGTTATTCAGATTTCATTTGAATTTGAGTAAATGAAGTATTGATGCAATTCAATATGTTTGTTGGTATAATAACCCCCACAAGTCAAGACGTTTTGGCGATGATCATTTGTTATGACTTTATTGGAGCATTCATATGTTTGAATAGCAAGATTTGCCAATTCATAAATTTACTGATTACAATTTTTTTGTGAATACTAATGTACTTCTGTATGTATTTGGTGCTTTAATTTCTATTGTTACATGTGCATGCTAGTTATAAAGTAATGTTATTATTAATGACGTGTTATTTTGATATACTGAAGATATTCATATGAGATAATATTGGAATAGACCACAAACAAGCATTATTGGATTCGAAGATGTTCATATGGAGATGATATTGGAATAGACCACAAACAAGCATCATTGGATTTAAATTGTTATTTGTTATGAAACACCTGTTTTATGAACACACATAATCAGATTTTATATTCATCTAATCAATTTTAGTAATAACATAGATACAAAACCCATAAATATTCACACATATCAATACACACACTTTGTTTTGCTTATGCAAAAATACATGTTAAATCGTATGTTTGCATAGTTAGTTGAAATAGCTTTCCATAAACATCACAGAATGGAGCTGGGTCCCTGTCTCTGTCACTGTGGTTTTGATAATTGACTTGCCGCATATCACCTTCCGTGTGGTTTGATGGTGTTCATGTAGTTCTTACACACCTTCGAACTTTAAAAGCGTTACAGATCTTTCGACTAATCCTTTTCAAGTCTGAAAAACAATAGAAGTAAAACCCATTTTAAAGCATGTGCTCTTATTTTCTTTGCCATTCATTAAAAAATGGACCAAATTCAATAATCAGGCAGAAATATCAATCATTATATTTATTTAAAGACAATAAGTAAAACAAAGAAATATTATATTTCAACATAACATATATGCTATTATATAAGAATTATGTTCAGTTAAACATAAATTGTTTAATCATTACACAATTTCTTCAGTATTCCATTATGTAACATTTGGTTAATTTGATATATTTTCAGAACAGACTAAAGTATATGTTCTATATTCTTACAAAACTGTATTCAGATTAAATGCAGAACTGACGGGCAAATTCTTGTATACCACACATAGCATTTAAAAAATGTGTCCCACACATAGCAGTATAACATTTATATACACACACTCCGAATTAGATGTACTTGCGCAAACATACAATGTAAGTAGCTTATCTATGAAGAATAACAATATCCGCCCTATTTTTTAAACCCTCGACAATATTAAAATCAATGTTTTTTGTCGATTGAACAAAAAATATACCACAAATAGCATTTAACTTCATGTGTTTTCAAACACGCGGTTGCACTTTTTGGAAAAAATACTTAATTAATTTTGCGCAAACTTACCAAAAGTGTGTCTTTTTACAATGACCGGGCACTCGTCTTTTTTTTTGAAAATGGTTTTGAAATAATGAAGAAATTATCAAAAACGTTACCTGAAGCGACGTTTTGTTTACATCCGATTGTCCCACACATAGCCGAAAAAGTCACGTGGTTCAGGCACCTTGATAAACAGATTCCCCCGAGAACGGCGGGAAAAAGCAGTATATAGTGTCAAATCCCTGTGACAAGAAGGGAAGTGTGTTCATGGAAGTCCCAGCCTTGACGATGTATGTTTCTAAGGGAGGTTGAAAAACTCGCCAATACTGAAATTTAACAAAATCTGGTTACATCGCGTAACAATAAGTAATAAAGGGGGAGGGAGGGTGGTTAAATGTAAAATTCGTAAAGCAGTGACTCACTCGGTTTACTGGTCAGCTCGAAAATGAATGACTGCGAGGAAAACAAGCGGTTTATATTATTGGACGAGTCTAAGTGATACAATAGACTATAGCATTTCATAAAGATGGGTTTTTAGAGTTAGAGTGGAAAATAGCCTTTGCGTTGAATAAGTTTATTCTTAAGCGAATAAACATTATTATTCAACGACTAATACCAAGAAAATATTTAAACACAATTTATTCACTAAAAAGGTTTGGTATTTAAATGTCAAGGCTGGGACGATTTGTATAAACAGATTCCCCCGAGAACGGCGGGGAAAAGCAGTATATAGTGTCAAATCCCTGTGACAAGAAGGGAAGTGTGTTCATGGAAACTATGCCAAAAAGGACCCCTGCCACAGGAAGTGGTCCTTCCGCCACACAGCGGCTATGAACACACGCCAGCCCTGACACGCAAATAGCAATGAATTAAAATCGGTCTGGGAAAACCTAACTTTGCTCAAACAGAAAGCTATAAATTGCCCCGGACAAAGTTTTCAACATGATCCCAACTCGGACAGATGAGTGTCATCGGATTTAAAAAGGGTAGGCGATTCGACAATGTCAGGGTTTTTGATATAGCAGCCCCCTTTTTCTAAGAACAGTGCCGCTATACGAGAATTTAGACGATGTCTACATTTGTTAGCTGTTTTGTTATTATCAATGTAGCGCCAGCTTATGCGCGGGAGAATTGCAAAAAAACTAGGGTCGTACCAGGAAGAAGCTGCTGAAGGTAGCCTACTATGCAGACTTAATGATTATAGATAGCTAGTATTGAACGGAGACCGATCTCATTACCACCACAATGGATGATCAAAAGTTAAGGTTGCTGATTAAATAGCAATATAGAATTAATGGATTCTTGTAAGTCTTCCAGACGCATGCCGCCTTTAAAGTCCCAGGTGATGTTGATCCCCGAGACCTTTAAGCCCAGATCACTACCGACTGCACTGCCTACTGCCCTATGATAAGCATCCCTTATTATCGATGAACCAACCATCCAGACGTTCCTTATGCGACCTTAAATACCCGATAAATATGAAGTTAATATCAGATGCTCAAAACGTTAAACGTTTACCTGTGCCAGCCAACAGTATACCTTTATATAACCAACTTGGTTCTTCCAAGATAAGTTTCCGGTTCTAGTAGATAAATAAAAGATCTTGTATTTAATTTTATACATAGCCTACATTGATCACCAAACATTTGTACTATGAGCAATATAATTTGTAAATGAATAAGCACATTTAGTGCACTATCAACCAAACATGTAACAAATATATATATTTATATATATATATATATATATATATATATATATATATATATATAACCACCACAATGTTCTTCCGGGATTAAGTCCCGGTTCCGGTAGAGACCCGAGAACGGCGTTTTCTACCAAGAACTTGATATTTATTTAATATTTACTTACAGCCAAAAATGATCACCGGGCTTTTCACCATAAGCCAATTTGCGCGATCGTTTCAACACCATAATTTTGAAAATGAATAAGCACATTTAGTGCACCATCAACCAACCATATATCATTATATATATAACCACCACAATGTTCTTCCGGAATTAAGTCCCTGTTCCGGTAGAAACCCGGGAACGGCGTTAACTACCAAGAACTTGATATTTATTTAATATTTACTTATAGCCAAAAATGATCACCGGGCTTTTCACCATAAGCCAATTTGGGCGATCGTTTCAACACCATAATTTTGAAAATGAATAAGCACATTAAGTGCACCATCAACCAACCATATATCATTATATATATAAACACCACAATGTTCTTCCGGGATTAAGTCCCGGTTCCGGTAGAGACCCGGGAACGGCGTTATCTACCAAGAACTTGATATTTATTTAATATTTACTTATAGCCAAAAATGATCACCGGGCTTTTCACCATATGCCAATTTGGGCGATCGAATCAACACCATAATTTTGAAAATACATAAGCACAATTAGTGCACCATCAACCAACCATATACCACATATTCACCATTATAACCACATTT
This sequence comes from Dreissena polymorpha, assembly GCF_020536995.1. NCBI lineage: Eukaryota > Metazoa > Mollusca > Bivalvia > Myida > Dreissenidae > Dreissena > Dreissena polymorpha. The sequence continues at coordinate 90,849,986 of NC_068356.1, forward strand.
GTTTGATTTTCTTTTTAAGACTATGATCCTATCTGTTATTCTTGGATTAAGTTTCGGTTGCAGTAGAAACCCGGAAACGGCGTTACTACCAAGGTATAATATGATTACATGTTTTCCCATCTTAGACTATTTACTTTAATCGAAAGACTCAAGTGTAAAGCCAGCATGCTTTCATATGTGTATAATTTTACCTCTCGAAATTTGATATAATTAAACCAATCAAAACATATCAGAGCAAAATACTTATACAATGTTGGTATATTATAATAAAAAATATCCTCTAACGAATGTAAGACTTGTATGCGTCAGATTTCCATCTGCCCGTGGCTTAAATCTCTTGTACTGAAGCGCCCTGGTTGAACAAGCCTGATGCGCCCCCTATCCGAAATGAGTGAGATTTATATCGGCTATCGTCTAGGCCCGTTGCGCACACAGTTTTCTTTAAAACTGCATTGACTTGATAAATTGTAAGTGGGCTGCCATCAAAGTGACAGAATAGCGGACCCTATATGCCTGGACGGTACTTCAAAAAGTCTATAATAGCACTATAACAATTCAGGTCAGTGGGGTCGATCTGAATGCAAACGCACGAGCCAATTCGGCGTTGACCTGTTTTCGAAGCCCTGATGCATAATGTTATACAACTATCCCCCATTATGATATCTTCCGCCATTATGACCTGCCCCGTTGACTTTGCGCTGGGCAAGGCAAGCTCGCTTACGCGTAGAAGTGCTATGTAAGCCAACGAAAATGCAGCGCTAAACAGTTTTACTTCGTATTGTGACCAACAAGTGAACTCTTATTTGTTTAGCAGCATTCGGAGAACGGACTGAAAAATGGGTAACCGGGAATCGTTTCTCACATGGGTAGGCCTTAAACCTTCCAGCATTTTACGCACTTTGTATTTCCGCGTGCAGTCATCTAAGTCATTTATTTTGTTGATGAAGCTTATTGCAGACACATGTTGGCTGACTGTTGAACTCGCGTATTGACGGAGAGATAAGAATGCTATATATTCGGTTACAGTCTCCACAGACGTAGGCCATGTTGGAAACTTATTGGTGATAAGACATAATTCTTCAAACATTGATAAAGCACATTGATAGGCTTTGTGTGTTCTCTTGGTTAGACCGGCATTAATTAATTTATTAATTTCGGATTTAATATCTGTGGAAACGACTCCAGAATATCGAGCGGCGTCCTTGAGGCGTTTGCCGGAACAAGGAGAAGCAGCCGATCCCACTGAAAACGACTGATCGCGTCAGCAATTTCGTTTTTGATTCCATTGATATGGGTGCATTTTACCATTATATTTAATTCAAGAGTTAATAATACAAGGTGTCTTATCAAGTACATAACACTTTTATTTTTGGATGTTTTTTTATTTATTATCTCAACTAGAGCCTTGTTATCCGACCTGAAATTAATCTTTTTTATTTCTTAGTTTTGCACCCCATAGATGTAGAGATACAATAAATTGTACTAATTCCAAAAATGTAACGTTTTTAAATAGCGCAATACCAAATGTGACTGGCCACGGGAAAAAGGCCCATTCGCCGTGAAAGTAACAGCCGCATCCCAAGACTTTATTTCAACTCGCGTCGGTAAAGAGTTCCATGAGGTCACTATGGAGCCAATTGGCTTCATTGAATAAACACGTGCCATTAAACTCGCAAAGAAATCGTATCCAAACTCGAGCGTCATCCTTTAAACCGTTGGAAATACGAATACGAAGGTGTGCCTTTTTTGCATGTGACAGCGCATCATAGAATCTTCTGTTGAATGCACGCCCAGCAGGAATAGCACGGGCGATAAAGTTAAGTAGCCCCACTATCGACTGTAGCGATCGGAGTTTCATTTTCTTAGTGTTTAGAAGTAAATCTAATGATTGAAGAGACTTTTCAATCTTATCTTTTGGGATTCGAATTTACTGATTACGCGCGTCAATTTCTAAGCCGAGGTAAGTTAATACTTGTTCGGGGCCGAGATATTTTTCTGTATTGAATGGTATGTTTGAATCGCGCATTATTAATTTGAATTTTTCCATTATGAGGAAACACTCGTGCTTTGTTTTCCCTACCATAAGAAAATCGTCAAGGAGATGTTCAATGTTAATGGTGCAGGCTTTAGTTGCAACTAACCAATGCAAACATGTAGATACTTTCTCAAATATCAAACAAGCCGACGAAACATCCATTGGAAGAGATTTCTGAATCCAATAACCGATATCAGTTTTTATACCCAAAATATCTAAATCCGATGGTTTCAGTGGACATAAATCAAACGCCGATGCAATGTCCGCCTTGGCCATGAAGGCACCGTTACCAAAATTTCGCACTTTATCTATGGCACTGTCAAATTTTGCGTACTTTACACTGCTGAAAGCCGGCTTAATGAAGTCATTTGCACTTGCGCCTGATTGAAAGGATAAATTTGTGATTTGTCTCCAGCCGCCAGATGATTTTGGAACAAGACCAACAGGATTTATACGTAAATTTGAAATAGGCGGTACTTCAAAAGGCCCAATTAATAGACCTCTGCGTTTTAAACTAGTTAACTTTTCATGTAAAACATCCCTGTGCACGCGGGCTGATACAAAGTTAGTAGAATTAATTGGTAATCGGGGTCCTTCATAATGTAACGAAAATCTATTACTGAACCCGTTTAAAATTTATAACGCATCAGGATGGTTGGGATATTCAGTCAAGTGTAAGGCCAACTTTTGAATATTAATAGGCGTTCGGGCGAGCTCCCATATACATTCTAGATTCCACGGATCGCTGAGCTGGATTAAAGGATCTGATATCGTGTAGAGCATATGAACCATGAGGCCGGAAACGAAATGGTTGTTGCATTAACGTGGGTCTAACCGGTCGTTGGATACCGTGAGGCGCTTGAGAGAAGCAATGCATAGATGGATACCGGGAGCCACATTTTAGGCATGTGTAGGCGAATGAGCAATTGGTATAAGAGCAGAAACCTTTATTATTATATGCGAAACATTGCTTAGCCTCGACAGTGGCCATAGGTGAAATTGAATGCATAGGTAGCATCCACATTTCAGGGTCGATTATGTCCCAACGACTGCTCGGATTTTGTGCGATTTTCAATCTAAATTGATTATCGTAGTCGGCCCAACCGGCGAAACGGGACGCTGTCGTACGAATGTTATTCATGTACTGAATAAGTTCTAAATGTTTGTTTCCGTGCCTCGACAAAAATATAGCCATGTATATTAAGAAGGCGTCTGACCAAACTTCAATGCGTTCGATATTTTTAATAACGCCTGAATCAGAGACAGTTATCTCGCCATTTCTTATTTGGACTTATTGCTGGGTTGATTCTCGGAATTTAGGCATAAGGGACCTCAAATCAATAAATTCAACTTTCCAGGTTTTTTGCCTTGTCTGTAAAGGTACATGTGCGTACATATTTAACAAACCTTTCTCGCTTTCTTGCTCGCTTGTTCCCGGCTCGGACGATTCCTCTGGGTCAATTTCCGGTGTCGTCATTATGGGTTCCACGTGAACGGCCCTCTGTCTCGGTTCCGCGCCCATGGCTTGAAGCGCTTGTGCGACTTCTGCACGACGTCTTTTAGACGTGGTAGCATTATAAAACCATAAAAATAGTCTTGTTAATAAAAACGGAAAGCAAACAATGATATAGACAATAATTCCAATTAAAAGCAAAAATACAATTATTCTAGAATTTAAGCTTTGTTAAATAGTTCACTTTTAATATTTTATAGTTATGTTATTCAGGAAACACCATTTCTATAATCATACAAACACGTGGTTGGTGTATCTTGAATCTAAAAACTCAAATTATATACTGTATACTAAATGTACAACGACTGACAAGATAAAGCTGATCACCAAACACAATTTCGAGAACCGTACACGTGGTCGGTTTATCTTGAATATAAAAACGCAAACTATTAAATACATTACCCTAGCATAAAGATACTGAATTTATTATACTACATTTACATACGAATAACAAGATAAAACTGTACAAATTAAAAACAAGTTCTCATTTAAAAAGAACTTCAGACATATTTTCAACCACGTGCAACCACGAAATTAAATGTAAAATTCGTAAAGCAGTGACTTACTCGGTTTACTGGTCAGCTCGAAAAGGAATGACTGCGAGGAAACGAAGCGGTTTATATAATTGGACGAGTCTAAGTTATACAATGGACTATAGCATTACATAAAGAGGGGTTTTTAGAGTTAGAGTGGAAAATAGCCCTTGCGTTGAATAAGATAGTTTATTCTTAAGCAAATAAACATTATTAAGAGCTATAGTACATAAATGAAATATCGATAATAAAGCGACAAATGTCATCATTTATCAAACATCTCGAGAATATACTGTTGCAGCAATTATCACAAGTGAAAAACGTTTTATCATTGTAGTAGTCCAGTCAATCTACACTTTGACCTCGAACTAATTGCAACAGAATTTCTGAGTGCGTAAATATGTTGATTAAAGCATTATATTAATCATATAGAAAGTCTAGAAAAATCCATGTAGGGGAAAGTTGTAAAATTTATGATTTTATTTTAATGATTTTAAAGGATATTTTGTGAACCGTCCCGACTACCGTAGATTTACACACAAATAGCATCGTCTGCATTTGATCGATACGCTGTGGGTTTCGATAATTTCTTAAAAGCCGGAAATTGTATATAACAGACTAATTCGAATGAGAAAGGTGAGTCAATAAATATATTTTATAAAATAATTTATATTATAGCGCAAACAGGTTTTAACGGTGCAGAATGTCCGTACGTGAAAAATGTAATGTGTTTTCGAGTTTTCACATTGGTGACAATTTAAAAAAACGATAATCTAAATAAAAAACATGTATCGTTTCAAAAAAGAAGCTTCAATCACTCCTTTTGTGTTTTGTGTCATATTTTCTTCACGTATCATTATATTATGTTTTTGATTGATTAAGCTATTTTCCTCTATTAAAAAATCGATTTAAAGCGGTGGCGAGAAAAACAAAAAACTACGGAAGCCTATTAAACCATACACTATTTTCGTTATTTAACTTTCGCTAGAATACATTTGACAAAACTGGCTCAAAACTAGTATAATTTAAAGTTTTAGGGGTTTTGTATTATATGTATACACGTTTTTGTCTCATTTCAGAATGTCCAGTAACAAGGAACTGTGCATAATTTGCAACATCTGTATAGACGATGCAAAAAAAGCAGCAAAGCTTACAGGGAAATGGTGCAGTTCGATAAACGGAGCAAGAAAAAAAAGTTATACCATATTTGACAGACCCGGTAGGTCGTTCATGTGGATTGTAGAAAATAGTAATGTAATCAAAATATAATTTTCCAGGATGAATAACAAAAGAACCAAAAATCTGAATGTAGGGCATCAAGATCCAAACTTGATGCATTTATTTTTTTAAAGAACACTGCTTGTTTTGTTTAACCGGCAAAATGTATTAAGAAAAAAGAGGTCATGCTGTATTGGCTGTTTGGGCTCTGGACTTTCAAAGAACATTTCAAGACATCTGTGAAACAAATAAAGATGATTGGGCTATTGCCTTTCGTTCACGTTTGGAAATTGTGTCCGACTTGCCAGCAGCAGCTGCAGATGCCGTGTACCGTCAAATGTGCAATATCAATTTCAGAACCGATAAGGTAATTCCTGTCTACTTCCAACAAGAACACCTGAAGACCAAGAGACGCTGATGCAGGAGACGCATGAAAACAGTTGACTTTTTAAATGGAAATGGGGATAAACAAATAACTATTTATGACTTTACAGTCAAAATAAAGAAAATGTGTGGTTATAAAGCTTACAGAGCTCAATACAATGAACATAGATCGGACGAATATTTTGAGGAATCTGCGATTATAACAGACATAAATGGCAAACAAAACATCGAAAAATACTGCAGCATTAATACTTCATGATTTGTATTGTGCAAAGAGATATAACGATCCTTATAAAGAAACCAAATGAAACTTTTTGAAAGCAGCAGCAAAGCTTTTCAGTAATGATTTAAAGACTGCTTATACAGACAAAACTATTTTGTGTATCCAAATCCAGATGTAATTTAATCTGTTGGTATGAATACACAGTTTATGTCATAAGAATTGTGCAATTTTTACACGATGTATTAAGCGCAAAGGATTGTTATACAAAAGTATGTTCAATAGGACAAGCTATCATGCAGGCAGCCCGTCAAAGGTCGGTTCTTTGCCCTTTGCATTTAGGACTAAGTGTTCAGTTGCTCTATCACTATGCTTCAAAGTATCTACCGGTAATTGATATTTTGAATAGTGTGTGCTTCTGTTTTTCTTACTCAGAAGTTTGAAGCAAGTGCTGCAAATGCTAATAACACACATATAAACAGTTTCCTAACGGACATGTATATACAGTTTATAGCAGACAATGTAAATCATAGCCTTAGAACACTTGATGGTCATAATACCTTTCATGGTATGGGTCTGGTAGCATGCGTTTCCCTGTGGAAACTTTGGTTACACACCTATCAAACAGATCGCAGTCTCAGCTGAGGAACCTATTGCTTCCGGAAAATTGATGTTTATTTTTACAGACAGCCAGAAGGTCAAAAACCACCTGTTACATTCGCAGATTTTACAACATTTAAGGTGACTGACACTGGTTCTAAGATTTTGTTTCCTTCACGAATACCGGTACTTGACCGCTGTTAGTAGCAGGTTTAATGCAAATGGTGAGAAAGGGAGATTTTCCAGAAAATCCTCTGGTGTGTTTTTACCAATGATAGACATGGACCCAGGTGAATGAGGTGATATGTTATGTATTTACACTACATTATCCTTTGTCAGCACGCATGCATGCGAGAATGAACAACCTGCTATCGTTACCTTTGATCAGCGTTTGTATTCAAAAGAGGTCCAACTAATATGCAATGAAAATGACACAAGTCTCCACAAAGGTATTCTCGTGTGATTTGGTGGTTTTTATTGTATTATGACTGACATTTTTGTATCGGTCAGCTTAATTATGTCAGGCTCAGATTGAAATTAGTTATTGGAGACAGTATTCTGCTTGTAATGAATCAAAAGACAAACTTGTTGATTTGTACGAGAAGCTTGTTTCTGGTCAAATTGACTTTGATACGTCTACAGCAATAGGTTTTTAGATGAAATGTACACACCCATCCAAAAATATATACTAGCAATTTCAAAAACTCCAACAGCTGCACTTTGGTTACAATATTTTGAAATGGTAAACCTTTTAAGTACAAACATTTAGCACAGCAGATGTTGGAGTGGATTAGTAAGGAATCAATTTTTGACCCATCATATTTGGGTCGGGCAAATGTATAGGACAATCTCGTACCTATAAAGACCGATATCCAGGTTGCTCCTGAAAACTTTTCAACATAATCTGGTGTTAATGTAAGCAGAATTGTGACTTGAAAAGGTGCACATGTATGAAAACTGGACTCGAATGCTCCACTGCTTGCGGTGAATGTAAGGGTACAAGTTGTTCGAACAGCACATAATTCATAAACTCGGATTCGGAATAGTTTTTGTTGAAAGAAATATATACTAGATTACTAAACTACATGACTAAAGCATTGGCACTTTTGTTCAAACTCAGGATCAGTTTTGAAGAAAACATGCCAAACAATTGGGTCATTTTCAAGAATGACCTGAACGGCATATACAATTTCTCCGACGACTATTAGTTCGGATCTATGGTGTTCAAATTCTTTTTTATATGGTTGATCATTTTTGTTTACGCTTTTGTGCTGTGTTCTTGTAAATTATGTATTATGTGCATGTTGCAATGTGCTCTTGTAGATATATTATTTTGGGTCATGTACTATTTAGAGTTGTACGCTATAAAATAGTATGATACCTTTCAAACGGATAATACATTCAGGAATGTAACAATATTCCAAGTTAGACTGCATGAACTGCACTGACTTGATATTAAAAAAGACTGAGGTTTTATTTTGCGTAATTGAGTACCTCATTTCTATCCACCCCAAATAAGGTAAACTGGAAAACGAATTATCTTAAATTACAAAGTCTTGTTTTATTTCATTTTTTTTCAAATATTTTTGTCAATGGATTTATCTTATACGTTCCTGAAAACAATAATGACTTAATGCAGACAATCAAAGTATTGTTATAAAATGAGACATTACTTATAATAAGTCAATAATCCTTTTGTAACAATGTAGGTGCTACATGGACAATAGACTTAAAGTTCATGCCCACAAAAGGCAGATATTTGCTTAATTAAATAAATCGTCTCCCAAAATTTGCAGCACGTAATAATGAGTTAAAGAAATGATCTAACATTTATTTATACAAGTGTTCCGCGGTCGGACATATGCCCCCCCCCAAAACATGGCCTTGACCGTGATCTTTTACCTAGTGGCCTGCAAATCAATAGGGGTCCTCTGCCAGGCATGATCAATATACCTAGGAAGTTTCATGATCCTAGGCCTAAGCGTTCTTGAGTTATCATCCGGAAATCATTTGGTGGACGGACCGACAGACGGACCGACAGACCGACCGACATGTGCAAAACAATATACCCTCTCTTCTTCGAAGGGGGGGGGGGGCATAATAAGCAAAATATAGTAAAAGCATACGATTTCTTGTCCACACCGTAGCGAATCATTTGGATAAATAAAACTTATTTAATAAAAAAAGACATTTCTTTTTACGTTCACCGGGCATTGTCTAATTTGTAGATACTGAAATACCCCACCCACTTATTAACTATTGTTTGGTCAATAACTAATAATTTGACAATTTTAAGTTTGCTTATTAAACTTATAAACGCATAATTATTGTTTAGTTTATTAATTCAAAACATAGGACACCTTCAATTGCAGATTTGAAAACATAAAAACAGACCAAACACAATCATCAACTATGTGATTGAGTATTTTTTTTTTTTTTTCTCCCGAACAGACACTAACTACAACGGATTTTTTTTTTAGTTTTTCCCTCATTAGATTCTTCTAGACTTTTGATATGTTTAAGAGTGAGGGTTGAAGTATGAAAATCAGTCATCATACTTTCTGTTGCAATTTGTTTGAGGTTAAGCCTGTTTTGGGGCTAGATTGACTGGACTATAGATTATTCATTAAGAAACAGGGCTGACAGGTCAGCGATTTCTATTTTCGGCCAGGGACTTTTACTTTTAAGGCCAAACCAGATAAGACCATAATTAAAAAAATCTTAGATATGTGCTTATTTACAGGAGTGCAATAAGAGAGTATAGTGCAAAGCCTCCCAACCCAGATAATTATATATATTTATATATTTATACATTTATTTACATATTACAATGGTTCGATCACACTGATTGAATAAAGCATGCTGGCCTGTAGCACCGTTTATGAATGGTAGGCAATGTCATATGACGCACATTGATAGCGCTTTTATACGTATACTTTATGTATTATCTGACAATGACATAAATTTAAAGTGATTTTGATGGTAATGAGGTTTTATTGACATGTGTATACGTATCACGTGAAAAAAACGACATTTGTGGTGGAAACAAATCAGAAACCCTAGGGGCTTTACATACATTTTAGTCGCATACGTTTATTCCGAGTTATCTACTTATTTCAAGTATAGTTTGCTCCGTGTGTAGAACTATTTCAGTACGGTTGTTAAATTTTAGTACCAGGGGGGTAAGCGTTGTTTGTGATATCTTATAATTTCATCAGTATCGCATGTTTTAAAATGAATGGACACAAATGAAAAAAAACAATGAATGACGATAAATGAATTTAAATAAATACTAGATGTTGTTACATTCTCTCGAATTATTTAACAATTTAGTGTTACGTGTAAGTTGTCACACAGTCTCCGCACTTCACAAACTACTACTGAGTAAACAGTTTTCTCTCATGGCGTTTTCCGTATAAACATATTTAAATGGAAAAATTACGTCTTAATTAATGTGCTGGTATTTGCTCTGAGATCATTTCAGCTCAATACTATTTTAACTTTGAATCTGAGCACGGTGTTAAATAAGGTTTTCCTCCTTACAGAAATAAGCAAACATAGCTATGCACATGCTTACTGAGTATGGTTCGTGAACATATAAGAGTTGATGGAGTGTGTATAGTTAGATTTGTTACATGTTCAACATAAGAATGGTCTTTATATATTCATTTTTGCTTCCGATTAGTTCTTTGAGCTGGGATATTGTATGAGTCTGAGCATGTTCATATTGATGTATTAAAAACATACAAATGGTTTCCGAAATCGAATATTTTGTTGAATGTGATTAAATACGAATATGTAAATGTACCGAAATATAACGATTTCAATCCTAACAAACAATGAACATGCAAATGGCAAAAGTTCATATTAAAACTTTAAATTGGACGAATCCTTAGTGCTGAGAAAAGTGTTATGTTATTTCGTTTCTCTAATGACGGCGTTTGTTGTTCACCATTTAAATTATCAGAGTGTTATAACTGGGATGCACTCCATTTAGCATCGTATTCACGAATATATCGTTTAGCTAGACGAAGTTAAACACAATAATTTGTTTGCACTACAATAATATAAACCTTAAATATTTCCATTACCGCAAATGCTATTTCAGGACAAAGACAGTCCGGTCATTTAGGGAAGTTATTGGTTTATCTGTAAAAGTAAAGCTTTTAAATAGAATAGTTAAAGGAAAGTGTGTATTACACTGGAAAAGGCTTTAACGTTGAAGTAGTGTCTTCTCTTAGACAGCGTCTGCTTTGCAATTCAACCCAATAATTTAGAGATTGTTACACATGTACGTAGTTTCAAAAGCATTTGTTGACAGACGACATATGCAGCAAAACGGAAATAATACCATCTGTTTTCAGTGGATAACATATTCAACTATATGAATTTTGTAGTTGATAACTTAGTATTTATAGGTTCAAATGCATTACATATATTTTTCAGTTATATATACACTAATATTAATAATATACATATTACGAATAATGGAGCCATAATTGTAACAATAACAAGAAATTAGGGTTTTTTTATTACTTAAAATATATGTTGTTATTAGTTGTGTTCACACAAATTTGCGACACATACATAGTTCGGCTAAATAATCTTGCTTTTAATGTTTCAATTGCTTGCTGATACAAAGTGAATCATTTTCTTTTACTCATGTATACCCTTTTTCCTCTTGTCCCCTAGAAAAGTAAAGTATACCCTTTTTTCCCTTGTCCCCTAGATAAGCTAGTATATTAAAAAAATTGTATACCGAAACACATTCTTAAAGTACACTTATCAATCAAAATTAATGAATTAACAAAATGTCTATTCAATATTGTTTCGTACACGTTTTAGCAATAGATGGAGTAAATAAGTAAGCATACCACGCGTATAAAATAAAGCTCATTTTCAATTTGCTTTTTGAACCGTCGAACAAAACGTTATGTTGATATTACCATTGTGTTGCTGAAGTATAAACGATAATATGTTAAACACTGTAACACTGTAAGTGTATTGAGTTAACCAAACTAGTTTGACATAATGCCCCCATAGTTACTCTTAAACATTTAAATATGTATTATTCTTCGTGCTGATTAGTTAATTTCATGTCCCAATACGCGACTATGGAACTGTATATCAATTTATGATGTCTGCACAATCGATCACAAACATTCTCAGCGGTGTACGTTAATCATAGCTGCGCATATCCTCAGGCGGGGAAATTGTACCTATGAAAGATAGAGCTGCTGATAATAACATTTCCCTTAAGGTGGCACACTACAGTTTTTTTAGTCTCGGCCAATCTCGTACACAAGCAGGAGCGAACCGATGTCTGGAAACTGGTCACCTCGAAAATCTGAAAATAGACCAGGCACATTTGCAGAATGGTTGAGGTTGTGCCTTCTGAAAATTCAATCACATTCAAATCAAATGAGTTGGGGCAAAATGTTTTAGTATTGATTATTTCAAATCAAAATATCAGAATTCTGTGTGTTTCCGAGCCTTTTTAAGCCAGTTTCAACAACAAACTGCCACTTTCCTGCAGAAGCAAGGTGCCTGGAAACCATGTTTTTACATTGGTAACTTACCAAGTACTAAACAGCAATGGAGAAAATTGGGGGTCAAAGGATTAGATTTTTTGTAATAGTTCAATGTCCGTACGCCCTTTCAAATTTCCAACAGAAATACTGACCGGAGCCAGCATTACACCTGTTTTCGAATTGCATTAATTCTACTTCCTGTATGCAGCTACAGTTACAATACCAATATTTTGGTAACTTACAAACATCCAAGAAAAATCACCACAACTCAAACCTGAAATTCATTATTATTTAGACACTCAAAATGGTGCTTACTTGAGCAATGTTCTCTTTATTTAAAAATTTGACCGGGGCCAATTCGCGTTGGTTGCTAAAAAGTGTGGTGTGCAGCCTTAAGGGCTAGTCAAGTCTTAGAACTGCAGAATATGGACTTGTTTTCTTGATATTTGGACAAAAACAAGTATATATAATACATTCTTTACCAAGTCTGAAGGCTTGTTTGATATTTATAAAGCATTTAATCCGACCCCTGTTTTCCCTTTTTTTCTATGCCATTTTCAGGGTCATTGTAGAAGTCATGGTAGTGAAAAGCTACATCACAGAAACATATTGCAACAATTAAATGAAGTCTTAATCACATTGAGATGACAAATGGTAGTGCAGGTGACTTGGTCAGCCTTCAAATCATAACTTTCTGAAAGAAGCAACACAAAAACACACAGTTTTGGGCCAATAAATACTTTGCGTTGCTTAGCGTAGCTTTTTACAGCTCTCACAACAAATGCACATGTTTTTGCTTAAAAGAATAAAAATATAAATAAATTGCATGCTAAGCATGATCTTGAAAGGCAAGTTGAGCATTTGTACCTTTAATCTGTTGTAAAAACACAACATTGAAGGCCCCTGTGTAGTAATCCCTTAAACATGCCCATGCAAGGGAGATAACCCAATCATAGCATAAATAACTGGGGCTGACATATTGAGGAAATACCCCTGATATGACACTAATGACTGGCTAAAAATTGACATCTGAGATAAATATTAATCCATATTTCTTGGAAACAGAAAAAGGAAAACTTCAAGTAAGCTCAGATCATTGTTAAAAGGCATACAATAATGTGAGGCACTTACAAGAGTCACTTCTTCACAATAACGTTTTATTTGCTTATAAATAACATCAGTTGAATTGCGCACAATGGCCAAAAGTAAGTTATGGCGCAGTTATAGATTAAACAAAGCACGCAGGACATTTCGGTATAGACCACGAAACACATTCCGACAAACATGCCAACATTTACCTAACCCCAGTGAAGATGTCGCTGTACCTTCAGTAACTGCAACAGCGTGTCTTTTTGCTGACAAGGCTGTTTACGTACTTTAGTTCTTCTCCAGGGACAATCTTGCCTTACAAGCAAACGACTAAAATGTTAAACCTGAAATAAACGACATTCCACACTGATTTCAATGCGAAAGCATGCACAATGCTAACATGGAAACAATATTAACAAGATTGTTACCCGGCCATAGGTCCTTAACAGTACTAAATTCTGCCCAAACGGCCATTTTGAATCATTGTTTTGATTGGATTCTTATATTGTTTGCTACAATTTTTGACATTATTTGAAAAAAAGCCCTTCTTCACCACAGAGTAGTAAATGCTCCATCCCGGCTACAAATTGAACATTCTCTATACAGAACAGTTTGAGAATTGCAGAAACCAGTAAACATGATTCCGAATTACCTCCCTTGATTTACGAACAGTATTGGTCATACAAAGGTGTTATGGGCAAACACTCTGTTAAAAAACAAAACCTTAGGGATAGATAATTAAGCAAAAGCATGTTTCATGGGTGTTTGATCATTTTGGTAATTTGTCGTTTTACCTTAAGGTGGCACACTACAGTTTTTTAGTCTCGGCCAATCTCGTACACAAGCAGGAGCGAACCGATGTCTGGAAACTGGTCACCTCGCAAATCTGAAAATAAACCAAGCACATTTGCAGAATGGTTGAGGTTGTGCCTTCTGAAAAATCAATCACATTCAAATCAAATGAGTTGGGGCAAAATGTTTTAGTACTGATTATTTCAAATAAAAATATCAGAATTCTGTGTGTTTCCGAGCCTTTTGAAGCCAGTTTCAACAACAAACTGCCACTTTCCTGCAAAAGCAAGGTGCCTGGAAACCATGTTTTTACATCGGTAACTTACCAAGTACTAAACAGCAATGGAGAAAATTGGGGGTCAAAGGATTAGATTTTTTGTAATAGTTCAATGTCCGTACGCCCTTTCAAATTTCCAACAGAAATACTGACCGGAGCCAGCATTACACCTGTTTTCGATTTGCATTAATTCTACTTCCTGTATGCAGCTACAGTTACAATACCAATGTTTTGGTAACTTACAAACATCCAAGAAAAATCACCACAACTCAAACCTGACATTCATTATTATTTAGACACTCGAAATGGTGCTTACTTGAGCAATGTTCTCTTTATTTAAAAATTTGACCGGGGCCAATTCGCGTTGGTGGCTAAAAAGTGTGGTGTGCAGCCTAAGCATAACATTGCCTAAAATAGCGGTGTGGTATAAACACGCTTCGCTATAAATGTCACTAAGAACGAAACATTTTAACAATCTACCGCGTAACTGGGAATACACATAAACGACGTATGTTCGCGTATATCACACATTTACTGTAACATATCTACTTTAGACTTCTTCTACTTAAGAGTATTATTAGCGTGTTGTAGATGCTGACGTTAACTTAGGTTCATTATTTTCTACATATTTGACATTCCGAAGATTTTCCGTGCACAATAGCGTTATTATGCTACCTGGCTGACTGTACGTTTTCATAGAGAAATCACTTTTCTTCTAATTGCGAACTCATACACAAAAACCCTAAACCATAACGTGTTTAATTCTTTATCCAAACCAGACTTCAGCATACTATTTAACACATCTCATACCTTTTGAATATATTGCAGAATACTATATGCACTGGAATTTATATAGAATAAAAATATTTGTAAAATATAAACATCACCATTTAGAATGACATTGCTTCAAAAACGACAAAACGTGAATTTAACCGGTTTAAATAACAATTTGAGCTGACGCTACGTCAAAATATTCTATTCGTCATGATTTTGAATTTGGAAGGCAGACATATTTCTTCTATAAAACGTATCATAATGGATAATAGATTATTACTTAACACGCAGTTTTTTTACTTATTTCGTGTCGTAATGAAAAATGATTTCAGCATTTTTGAAGCGAAAGTTTGATTTCACATGAAAACCATTCTTTCTAGCTACTTGTAGTTTTTTTATTATTTTGATAGAGGAGCATGTGGACATGTGGACATATAGACAAAGCAGCCAGTAAATTCAATGTTGAGAAGACGATTGACTGGTGACTGCGCATCAAATGAACCGCGTCATGCGAAAATGGGTAATAATATTTGCGACCAGCGTAGCTTCAGACTAGCCTGTCTGCGTACGAGACCATCAAACCATATAACAAACAGCGTAGCTCCAGATCAGAATGCACGATTGAACACGCTAGTCTGAAGCTTCGCTGGCCGCCTAATTTGTTAGCCCCAGTTTTCAATGACACGGGGTGAAATATCGTGGCTTTGTCAGGATAATTAAAATAAAATTCGCATTTTAAATGCAGTATTATGTCCATGTGTTAGAAAGGTTTATTGCCGAGATGATATAGAACAGTTTGTAACAAATATAAAACTTCTTCCAATATAACTTTTCAAATAAAATCTGCATGTGTTGCAAATGGCATACATACTTTGGTATGTTTTACTATTGTGATGTATGTTATATTGGTCATTAATTTTAAGACATGAAATGAAACGCTTTTATTTGATATACATATAGACGTAACATTCTGCCATGTTTTATCCCGTATGTCATAATGTTTTGTTTCTTTCTATAACTAAATCACATTATATACTACACGATGAGCAACTGATATGTGTCTGCCTTGTCAGGAATTCCCTTTCTTGAGTATCAGAGTCGAACATTAAACTGGGTCTTGTGATGGTATGCTCTTTCCAATGACAAGCAATTGTTTGCATCATGTGTTGTGACAATTGGAAGAAAATCCATCGTTGGCAAGTGAAAAACAACAAAATACAAACCAAATATCTCAGTATAGACCCTGCCTTGAGATGCCTTGTTCGACGATTGTATTAACTTCTGTGACAAATCAGTCACAACATTCATACGATGGTTTCGTGTTACAATGTGTCTTCTCAGAAAGAATAATAACGTTGGATATGCATGGTTTTCTTAAGAAACTTAACATTTGATACGCTGAAAATAGAATCCGTATAAAAATTCCATCAGTTCAAAGCAATTGGAGTGAAGAAAAAATAATGTAATATCATCGGGGTCAAATTAACAGTTTTCAAAAAAGTAATGTGCCATAGGTGTATTGGTATAATTTTGCAAACGAATTCTTTGTATTAGAATAAGTTATACCATAAGAGGTAATAAATGGAATAATTAACGTTAACATGTTTAAATTGAAACGGTATACCAGCATACATCGAATTTAATTTAAAACATGTTCCTAAAACGCCAGAAAAACGTTTTGTTTACATTCCTTAATGGAATTAGACTGAAATATAATCCATGATGCGAGGCCACGCTGATATAACTTTCCAAATATGTACATACCGACTTGCTCTAGGCAAAATGAAACAATTAGTTGATGTCGTTATTATGAACACAAACAGAGACATCAGATATGGAACCATTACTCGCAATCATAAACTCCTTTCAAAGATGATCCAAGTGTCATAGAATTCTTGCTTCAACAAATTGATAACAACAATGGATGCCGTGTTACTTATAAGATCGAGATTGAAGATTAAGATGTTTAGTTGGTTCAGTGCATATTAATTAATTAATTGATCTATACAAGTCGACAATATTTATTAATTCGTTAAGCTATATATACGTGTTGTTTGTTATCTTTACGGACACTCAATTTTTTGCCAATTACTGCAATTGACATGTTGCCGCATAAGAATGTTTTTTTGTTTGTATGTATACAAATAACAATTAAATCTCGTTTAAGAACCTTGTTCAAGTGTGTATTATACAAAGGTGTGCTCGGTTTTTATTTCTTGTGTGAGCTCACACGCGCCTCTTTACAATGAATGCTTTTGCATTTTCCGCACCAAAACAGTGACTGTAGCCTTTATCATTATGCTGTGATGTGTTAAAGTTGATGTCCTGAACTGAAAAGGAAAATGGCTACTTGCCGTAAGTTAAATACAAGCTGATTGTAACAAAATGTCAATCCTGATAATTTCTCTTGAATTTCGTCATGTAGGAACTCTACCATTTACCATTATGTGCACTGTAACATGATTACATATTGGGTCAATGAGTGTTGGTACTTTGTTTCCAGACCAGTAATCAGGAGACGGGAATAATTTCGTACCGTCGATGACCTCAAATTCATAATGTAAAAGAATAACACGATTACTTACAAGATTACTCGATAAGATAGATTCACGAACCTTATGTTTGATGAACACAAAAAAAACTGATTTTGTCGGCAAGAAATCTGAAGAGATCTTTAAAAAAGATCATGCAGTTTTCGATGATTTTAACAATGCACATATGGTATTAATGCAACGTACCGTTAACCGCGCGGATAATTAATAGTTAAATGTGTCTATTTAGGTGGTATTTGACTTGAAATCGGAATAAAATCAGAAATCAGTTGGGCATGTGGTGTATTTGACGAGAATGTATACAATGAAACTGTCGATATATTGATACAATACATGAAACAACGGGGTTCACGCCTGAGACATCAAAGTTAATGCCAACAACTTTTATATTCGTAAGTAGTACATCCAACTTCATTTCCTGAGACTTAACAAACGTGAATGCTTAGTACGGTAACGGAAATAAATTCTACTGAGAGAAATAATCGCGTAAAGAAGACCAAAGTTATAATTATTGTTATAGCAAAGAACCTATTCGTGTCACTTAACCACAATAAAACGTTTTTATTACAGTATATAATCACTTTGCGTCAATGTCAGTAATCGTACGAAAACCTTCTTTCAATTATTCCATGATTACAAGCTATCATTTTATTTTGTTTATTTACATGTACTGTATTCAGAGAGGGCAATATAATAGCGTTACAGCCAATTGTATTAGAAATTTATAAGTGGTATACTAAGAGACGTCATAAATTAACTTATTTGACTGGAGATCACGATAAATTGATAATGGATTGCGTTCACACATGATAACGATTCCTAGAAAGTACCATTAAGCAAAATGGATCATACAATTTCATTCAAATAATATTCTTAACACGCCAGTTGTCTATGTGTATGAGACGATTTATCACGCCAGTCACTTTGTACAAATGGTAGTATTTGTGGATACGTTCAATGTAATGGAAGTTAATTTATGTTAGCAGACATACATGCAATAACTTATCGATACCACAATTAATAAAACTTCAGAAACATTACCAGACAAAATGTTCGTGTTAATCTACGATAGTCTTTTTAATGTAGACCAACAATGACTAGTACACTTTATTCCTGTGTGTACAACCCATAATTAAACATAAAATATATTGGTGTTGTTTTTTCTGGTTAACTGACATCTGTTTGTATTTTTGTTTTTGTTTTTTTAATGTCACGAGTTTTGAAGATAGAAATAAACAGTAAAGTTATGGTATGTTTTTTTCTTAATCAAAATGTGTCCTCAATGAATCAAAATGCAATTTAAATTTTCTGGAATATCAGATGTTTATGTTTATTTTTTATATTACCACATGACATGATACCTAACTGAGACATTTTTTGAAAGTTTTAGCTTTTTTGTAAATATGGAGCTTTTATACTATTCGTATGTGTATTTATTTATTTGTATTATTTATTTGTATTATTTATTTATTTATTTATTTAAAGCATGCACATATCTCAAACACTTTGGTGAAAATGTATCTATGGTCATATGAACATACAATATAAAAATTGGATTGTTTTTAACTGAAAACCCGCTATCTAATTATTCCATTCGCATTGGAAAATGGTGAAAACATAAAACATCAAGTTTACATTAATCCTCAATGCTGTGACAAGTGTTTTGTGATTTCATTCCTCTAAATGTCATCAGCATTTTAATATATCAGAGTGTTCCCGTAGGAATGCAGTTCATTTAGCATCTATTTCACAAAATATCTTCTCACACAAGAAGCTTAACACTATAATTTATTTCCAGTTAGACACCTCACCCATTTCAATAAAGCAAATGCATTTCCGAACAAAGTCATTAAAAATGTTAATTTAAGATTCAAGCGTAGGAGTTTAGTAACTGTTTTAAATGGAAGTGCGTTCTATTAGTTAAACATTATAAATAGATTCACCGAGAATCACGATTTTCAATCGTAGTCCTTAACAAATTCGTTTGCCAGGTTTTATAACAATGCATGATCAAGTTTCAACAGATACTCGCAACAGAACATAATTCTAGTAAAATCGCGTTGTAAAGAGAACTGTCCGAAAATTTACAGTCAGTAATTATTGACGAAAAATTTATGTCAAAATGTAAGATCACATAAAGTTATTATTTTGCGACCGAAAATTTAGTCCGAACTTAGAATAATTACGGTATAAGTGTATGTGGTCTTTACTTGTTGATCAACATGTATTATAACGCATGGTATTTATACATATCCTTTACTTGTTGCTAAACACTCGTTATAGAGCATTAAATTAATATATATTCTGTATGTGTAACTTTGCATTCAATGCAGTGTGTAGTTTATAATTCCTTTGCTTGTTGTTAAACATGCGATACAACGCATGATATTCAAAAATTCATAGGCGATATCGGTTTTCCACAAATTGTATGGTATATTTGCCAATAAATGAATATTTGGCCATGTGAACTGCACCAGCAATAGATTTCTATAGAGCTAGTGTAATCTATTTGCAAACAATCCAAAGAGAAGCAAAGACACAAATGGTACAAATTGGGGTTAAATATCAATTGGCGTATACCTTCAAAGCAGCCATACAATATTTATATCCTTGCAATCTATTTATCTGACAACAGCAAACGCTGTAATTATATTTCATGTGTCCAATTTAAATACCGATTTAGATTTATTTTGTTAATTTTGATAAATTAAGATGACTCAATCCAGATAAAACAAATTCCAAGATCATAAATAACTTCGAAGTCATAGATATACTGTGAGTTTGTAATTAGCATTTAATAGTCGTTATAACCGTAATCAATTTTAAAAGAAACAAATACAGGTACTTACGTGAATGTTCACACATGTGCCAGAATTATAATTATTATTAAATAATCACTGTGATTATTTATGCTCAAACTATACTATTGCGCAGCTGCCAATAATGAGTTACCAATGTCACTGTACAAGCAGGGCGTTATTATACATTAAACAATTCATGTAACTAGAAAATGTAACACGCAATTTGAATGTGTTCTAACGTCACCAAGATACGATGATAATTTCTTTCGGAACAAATACACATGCACAATTGAAAGGGAAGTCTTGCTCAGAAAAATTTCAAATAAAGATATGTGTCCACTTTGTTGCTTAAGAGGGGTCAGGGATGAGGACTATTTATTGGTTCAGTATATAAAAGCATTAATGGGAAATGGAAGTTGTATAGCCTTTTAGTTTTTCATATTTTCGCCAACTAATGCTGGAGTGAGGTTGTTTTTACAATATTTTCTTATATGTCGGCATTTATTAAAAGTGAACTATGTCCTGAATAAAAGTAGCATAAATTGAATTGGATGATACAATGTCTATACAATCCCATATAAATACATCAGTATCACGTTGATAAGCCAAAAGACTGTAAGCAGATTGATTCAGATATACAACAATACGTCTGTAAATTGTTTTAATAAAATAGACGTCTGGAAGAATTAATCAGTTTATTTATGTCGCCAGGAACGAAAACTATTTCAATTCTCAAAACGAAATCGACAACCAACATACGAGGACTGACAAAAATAAATATCTTAATATTTTGACAATAATGCTAGCTAAGTGAATTTTGCTGACAGGTTTTAGTTCATTGATAAGCTTTCTTTTCCCTGCATATAAAGCATATAGATCCTTTACGTTGCGTTCTTTCAATGGCATATTAATCAAGTATATTGTAATTCTTAACTTTCGTTTATTCGCATTGTTGCGTTCGAGCGTATTGAAATAATCTATATATTAATAGTAAGGTTGTTACCTAACACATGTAATGGTATGCAAGTCGAAATAGCAAACGCTCAATTTATTGTACTAGAAAAAGGGGTCTGTGAATATAAGAAATAGTTCCTATGTTTTTCATGTGAGAAAAAGTATGAAGAACATTTATACAGAATCACATTCATGTTTTCACTTTTGCACCAATTTGTAATTCGCTAGAGACTTTATCAATCATACCTTCTTATGTCCATGATATACTTAAGTAACTTGCAGTTGACAAATCATCTGTACCTGACGGTATACAGTAACCCTAATTTAAAAGAATGCCGAGCCTTCAATTCTCAAGAAACTATAACCAAATCAATATGACTTTTAATTCTCGCTACACAAATACATGATGTTTGTAGCCTTACATTCCTAGGAGTCTTCCTGTCGATTGAAATTGGAACATACGTCTTAAATATATAACTGATAAAGTATGGGGTCGAATTTGCCAAAACAAATGTTACAACACAACAAAAATGGTATTAAACAAAAATCTAGATATAATATTAAAAATGTTTAAGGTTAGTGACATACATTTTTATCATTGTACATTGTGCATTGTTTATTAGGCAAGAGGTCTTGTAGGTCGTAGTAAACTTTAATCGCGCCAAGAATTCGATGTTTTAGTGTAAAATGGCACATGTTTAATTTAATAAACAAATACTTTACGAAAAATTGTGATTTAAAAGTTTTCTGTCAAACTATTTAATACATCATTGTTAAGGTAAGAAAAGTATCCAGGATAGTCAAACTACTTTATCTTAATCCACAATCTATGTTTTTCAAAAATCTTAACACGTCTTGAATAATGTATTAATATTCGCTCCATGTTGTATTTTATACTCATGTTCTGGTTAACATGACCTATGAGTAAAGGGTTCAATAAAGTGTTATCATAGAAGGAAAAATGAACACATACGAATATGCTAACTGATACATATAGATGCACATGTTGATAAAGTGTTTATTTAGAGATACATTATATATATTGTACTTTATAATGGTCTTTTAAATTGTATTTTGATTGCATCAAGATATTAAAACGTTTTTATTTAAATCTTATGTAAGTTTTCAGATTTATATGTCAAATATACGAACTGTTTTCAAAAACGCACACTTCACTGAATATGATTAAATGTCAACACAAGTATGTAAAATTTGTTGAATGTGATATTTTAGTTTCAAACGGCCATTGAGACATTCCGTGCACATAGATAAAACATGGTTTTGAAATTGAATTAATAGCTGTGTGCAGATAGATGAATGTGACGACCATTACACACAAGAAAAATACAAAGAGCAAAATTGTAAATCAATGTGAACGTCCTTAGTGCAGCGACAAGTGTTTTGTTATTTCGTTCCTCTCATTATTGCGATTGTTGGTCATCATTTCAATTCCCCCGAGTGTCCCTATAGGGATGCATTCAATTTAGAATCCTTTTCACACACACAAAAACTCCTAACTTGCGGTTAGACACCATAATTTGTTTTCGGTACATAACCTAGCCCATTTCCATTTCCGCACATGTAATTCAGGATTAAGTCAGTTAAATTATTTGGGGTATACATTAAATTACGTGTAAAAGGAAAGCTTTTAATGTTATCATTGAAGCAGTATTAATTTTTTGATGTTGCTATGTCTTTTGTCGGTTTCTGGTCAAAAGTTCAACAAGGATTAACAGAATGTTTAAGTATTTGTAAACTTGTTTGTAGAGCGACGTTATATTCATGGACACGAACATCCAATCTGTGTTGATTTATCAAATATTTTGCCGAATGCAAATCCTATTTCATAACGTTTCATTTAATCTAAATAAATAACTGAATAGAATGTAAATATGCGGTTATATTAACATTAATGTATTAAAGATTAACATTAATTTATTTATGTTTTTATTGAGTCCCTATTCTTATTTTATAACAAGTTAATTTGTATAACTTTTAATACGAGTTTTGTGACTTTAAAACAAACTCGCGATCCAAACTCGATAAAGCTGAAAAGGTCTTTCTTTAAACTTGTTAGTTGCTTGCTGATACAAAGTGAATCAAATTCCCCTCCATGGGTAACCGTAAATGTCTCTGAGAAAAGATAGAATCGTAACAAAAATTGTTGACTTTGAAATTCTATAAAAACAAAAATTGTTTTCACTGTGTTATCGGATTTTGCGCCTTTCGGCAGTTTTTTAACTATTTTCAAATTTTATCTGTGTCATGATTTATCTTGATTAAATCTTATTCATTGTAGTTCTATTGCAACGAAAGCTTTAAACTCTCTCGAGTCCGTTGCCTGAGACAATAATAAGTACGTTGTGTTTTTTAAACGCTCCCACATTCGCTAGGCGGACTAGATATCGACTACACCACGCTGACTAACATCAAGGCTTGCACACAATGATATTTTTATTTTAAATCCACAAAATAAGTATAATGATACTAACTGTCATTTCTAGGTATCAATTTTATAAATATAAACACACTTTAACTCAATGATCACTGTTCAACAATTAATTTTGATGTGATTTATCACATTTAAATAGATAAAATAGCATTACAACAATGCGTTATACATATATTAATGCGATATATAATTACTTCGGGGTTCAAAAAAATCCTTATATCATTTATGTTTGGAACTCTTTCCCGTGTTATTGACATTTGGACTTTCAAAAGTATCAGTATATATTATTATTTTATTTAAATAATCATCCATTGTTGTTAGTGCTAGTTAAAGTAACATTACTATTCAAAATCAACGAAAATTTCGTACAATTGTTCGTAAAATAAACTTAACCAATTGAAAATCAGTGTTCCTTATGGCAATTGTCGAAATTTCAACGTCAGATGTGGTCTGATAAAATAGATGTTTGTAGATATAAAAATGTTCGTTTTTATAATTGTTTTACATATCTATTCATACGACACATGAACACTAAAATGGTGTTCGAGTGTCGTATGAATAGATATATTCGCGGGAATTAATTGTGGCCACAAATAAATGAAAACGAGCATTTTGTATCTACAAAAATCTATGTTATCATACCACATCTTGCGTTGAAATTTTGGATATTGCTATAAGGAACACGAATTGTTAAGGTGTTAACTTTATTTTACATAATACTTAACGAAATATTTGTTGATTTTGAGCGTTATAGAGACATTTTACGACCCGAATAATGTTAGGAATTTGATGCGACGTCGTGTGACGTCGCCGCATAACGTAATATGCATGTACGTCAATTTTGTTATTGTTGTTTTTATATTATTATTGATATGCTTGGAGAAAAGACGCCATTAAAACGTTAAACACAACGCTAGCATTATCTTATTTATCCATTTCAACTAGACAACTTCTGAGGTACTATTTTTCTTAAGAATGTATAAAAATATGTTTCTCTTCAAGAGAGAACGGGCATAACTTTAAGATCTGCTTTAGTCCTTCTATAATGTACCCCCAACTCCCCCCACACCCACAAAAAATAGAGATAATAAACAAAAACATGCAAAAATAAAAACATCAATAAAACATCGATAGTCTGCACTTTTAAGAGAAATGCCATCATGGTGATCCCTATTATTTCTAACCATTATTTTTAAGGTTGATCGCATCAAGAGCCTAAGACTAATTGAAATTCTCTGGAGTCTGTTGCCTGGAACATGAAACAGTACTTGGTGTAGATGAGGGAGGTCGAAGTAACGCTCCTAATCGCGTTCGCTCCCATCACTAGGCGGAAAGCATATCAACAACGCCACGACGGCAATAAGTGTTTGCTTAGTTTTGTATTCTTCGTGTCTTTTGCTCAAGCAGTATTGCTATTTTTGTTTTGTGTTAGCTTTCTTAAAGTGATATTATGGGCATTTTTCACTGTTGAATTGAGCTAAAAAGAATTAACAGGTCAAAAGAGTTAGTTAAAATGTGGTTACTAACTTATTATCTGTAACCCATCTTGCTATAATTAGTTTATTAAAAAAATATATATTATGTTCGATATTTTACATGGTTGGTGAGTCCTCTAAGCCGGAATGATCCGTAAAACAAAATAGTGTATTTTTTCCGTATGAACGAATCTGCACCAAAACTACATTTTGATTCACATCGTAAATCGAATCATTTCTGTCGTCAGTTGTCAAAACGAAAGTACGGTTGATATTCAAATGCATTATTTTTCTCTGTCCGGGATATTGTATAAGAAGTTTGATGCTGCATTAACAAATATAAGTGTATATTTGAATTGAAAACACCAAAAATAAACTACGGTTTCGATAGACACCTGTAAGAGCCCACAATATCTTTTAAGGCAAGTTTTAGTTTAAAGTGATATTATGAGCCTTTTTCACTGTTGAATTGAGCTGAAAAGAATTAACAGGTCAAAAGAGTTAGTTAACATGTGGTTACTGACCAATTATCTACAACTCATCTTACTACTTGTTGTTTATCAAAAATATATTTTATATCCGACATTTTATATGAATCATCCAGTCCTCTAAGCCGAAATGATCCGTAAACAAAATGTATCTTTGTGTCGTATGAAAGAATCTGCACTAAATCTAGATTTAGGTTCACATCGTACATGCATGATCAGTTGTCAAACGAAAGTACGGTTTATATTCAAATGCATTATTTTTCTCTTTCCATGATATTGTTTAGTATGTTGATGCTGCATTAACAAATATAAGTGTATATGAAGTGAAAACACAAAACAACGGTTGCGATAGACACCTTTAAACTGTTAGATGCCCATAATATCACTTTAATGGATTTATATTTTATTTTTTAGACTTCATATGACTGCAGGTTAATCGTGTCACTCACACGTTGATTCGTACTTATGCAGTATTTGACTACATTTAATTAGACTTTACCATACAATCAATGTCAACATGTCTGCACAGATATTCACATTACTAGTATATATTGTTTACAATATAAGCAAAACACTGTGTTAAATAAGGAAAACAGAGTAACTATATTGAATAATTGTCATATTTCAAGAAGGAGAAAATAAACACAACTTATACAAGAATTAAACACTGTAAATTTTCAACAACAGTGGTAACGAAGCAACACAAACATATATCATATAAATACGCACATATGAACTGCTTAAAAAGCGCATTATGTTGACAAAAGCATGTTAACAGGACAATCAATCCACTTGAAAACCATCAAAAGTTACATGTACCACCCATTTGTTTTCACCGTTCCAATGTAGTTTTGTTATTGCTTATGGGTTGTTGATTTACGTGTTTGTCTTGCCTAGTACTTTTTGTGTCTTACTGTTTAAAAATGTGTTCCTCGCCATAAACAAAGAACGGGTTGTATGATGACGGTTTCATCACTCACTAGTGCAGCTAAATGTTCACTTTATGTGAATCTGATGGCTTTTTAATTTATAGTTTATAAAAGGTTGTTTCCGATCTTTATGCTTTAAAATCATAACCAAAATATGTTTATGTGAACTTTAGCTTTACATTTTTTATGCAATTAATATTTTAAACAAATATGATTATGTTAATAAGCTAACGTTTGCTTAACTTTTATACAGTGAGATTATTGATGTACGTTTAACCACAAGGAAGCATTACGGAAATAATATTTTCAGCAAAAAAAAACACAACAAAGTTATAATCCTCAGAAAAAAAATTCTCGTCAAGCATGATTCAATTGTAATTAGATGGTAACCATACATTTCACGTGTATTTGTAATCGTTCATAATCATTTCTGTGTTTGAACAAGTTATATATTGCACAGGGATCAAAAGTCAATTTCACTTGGATTCATGTGATAATAAGCTGAAAGACAGTGAAAGAAAGCCATTCAAACATATACGTATCGTTGTCATTTATACGCATTCAGTTCTGACGTGTGAGATATCACTTGGGTGATCAATATGGCATATCTTAGCTGCAAGATGGAATTATTATTATTTTTAGAGAAAATACTTGCATTGTTTGTGCTATACTTATTTCATTTGAAATACACTTATGGTAATCGATATTCATTAACGTTGATGGTCGAAATGTTGTATATGTTTTACGATTTAATACAAATATAACCAACGCAAATGTTCAACAACTATATGATCAACTTAAATGATATTCAAATGAAACAAATACGCTTACTCATAAAGTTTATCATTAAATAATGTTTTAAATGTATTTATTATGTTGAATTTTCCATATTCTTCAACACGGCCAATCATAATATTATTATATTTATGTAACATCAACTAAATCTGTACTCACAACAATATCTGGCCCATTTTAGTAACAACTAACGTGGCGTTATAGATTTGTGTGGTTAATTTTGACTAATATGATACTTGATTCTCATGGGTGATACAAATAGTGGCCATGATCAATTAAAGACCCCGAAAGCTTTGACATTCACATGTCGACTGCCGTTCGGATTAACATTTATTTAAATTTATGGTAACTGTTTGCACTTTAAACAACATATAATAGTAAAGATGCACGTAGTTAATACAATCATAGGAAAAAAGGAGTACCAATGTCATATACATGGGCCTTACTCTGTGAAAAGAGGGTTGAATGCATGTTCAAAAGTGTCGTCCCTGATTAACATGTGCAGTGAGCACAGACTTATTAGGGCCAACACTTTCCGCCTTAACTGGATTCTTGCTAAGAATATAGAAGAACAAATATCATACAAGCGGAACGTGTCGTCCCTTATTAGCCAGTGCGGACTGCACAGGCTAATCTTGGACGACACTTTACGCACATGACGTAAACTCCTTTTTCACAGAGCATGACTCATATATATATGTGTCTCAACTAATATTTGATATGATGTTGACAACAATGAGCTTAAACGTCCAACTTTGATGTTTATATCGCTTACAACCTAGCTTATTTGTTTCAAATTACAAAGATACGCAATGAGTAAGAATGTATATTTCAGACATCCATCACACAATTATCTGAGGAGTATATGCATGCATGGTGGACCACAGTTATTTATAGTTGTATATTTTCATATATATGTTATTGATAAATGATTATATTGGAATAATATTGAAACTCTGATTTCAATTATTATTGTTTGGTCATAAATATGTGGTATCCAGTTTCAATCATCTAATATTAAAAATCTTATATTTATTATTATGATTTCTGTTATAAATATGTGGTATTTAGTTTCAATCATCCCTTTATTGCATTTATTACATAACCTTTCTTGTCTTCGTTTATTTGAAATTAGTCAGATCATTACCATTACTTATACAATCTAAGCAAATAAATGCAATACAAACTAATAAAACTGAGTCAAATGACTTCTCTAACTTCGATTTGAAATGAGTCACGCTCTTTGAAAATCAAGTTTGATGCATGTGCGTAAAGCGTCGTCCTAGCTTGTTTTTTCATGGCAACCTGTGAGAATGGACGAGCGTTTTCCGTGCAATGGTCACACGGACAGAATTGGTTGGTTCAGCCGGTTAATGGGATCGCACAGGCTTTGCGCACAGGCTTTACGTCATCTGCTTCGTTGCATGTTGAAGGTACATTAGGGACATTAGTTGTTCTGTATTTGCCCTCTGGTCCATTGTATACTATGTTTACTGTTACATATTCAGCAGTTGCTGCATTAATAGTTGAAACGCTGCTATTGCCACTACTAATGCATGACTACGGTCGCATGTATGTTTAGCCTTAGAGGCTATATGACCCGATTATTTTATCCCAATAGATAACTTTTCAGATGTGCCATTATGGACAGACAATTACACCTCTTTTCTCAAGGCGATGTATTTTCTTTTTTTGTGTTCTAAAAAAGCATATCTAAAATAATTATTTTCGGTCCAATACACGCAATAAATATAGCACAGATTTTTCGTTCTGACATGTAATCAATATGGTATCGATATATGTTTTGGTTCAAAATTAGTTAGTGGTATTTATTAATTTGATGTTTTTTGAAGTTGTAAATTAGCGTATAATAAGATTTCGTTTAATCATGATCATACGATTATTCAATGGTAAGTCTGATCTTTGTTTCCTTTTACTTCTAGTCAACATTCAACAAATAATCCGGTATTTTTTTAATTCAAAATAGGAATCGTTTTGTACTTCATATTTGCTTAACTAACCATCATTTCAAAGGCTTTCGACAAATGTAAGAAATCTTAAGTACACTTTTGCAAGACGTCATATTCTTAATTTGGTCAAAATGTTCAAACTGAAACGAATTCTTAGTTCTTCATGCATCATATAACGAATCCATCTTTATGCACCGTAATACGCCTGTGGGTGCTTCTAACAAAAAAGGCACTTTAACAATTTGTTGGCTTTAAGAAGTTAAAATTGTTTAACTTGATATTGGATCTTAATAAGATTTTCGATTTTATTTACAGATTAGAACAATAAATATAAGTGCATATTAATCTATATAATTACTACGTGTGCCTTTTTCAAATTACTGTTAAGTGTAATATTATTTTTTTTAAACTTCTCCAGCGAACTTGAGGTAATTACATTATAATATACATTAATCACAAGCAACGTATCGATGCTATAATGACCGTTTAGATGGGTCTGTGTTAACTAACTTAATCAAATTTTGCGTTATGATGATATGCTTTGATATTCAATGTCAAAGTGTGGACTTTGTAGTGAAGAGGGCAAACATAAAGACAAACGTATATCCAAGATATTTTTCAATCGCTATTTTTGTATTTGCAAACCAACGACGTCATGCAGTTTAAGAGCATGATATATGTGTGAACAACCAGATACACAGACATACAAACATCCATGCATATTTCCATTTGAGACTTCGGCGTGTGCGCCTAGCTACGATGGATAATGAACATACATATTCCAATTGAAAACTTCGGCTTCATGCTCATAAACTGTAAAATTTGTATGGACATCTTTCTCTTCAAAAAATGTAGCGAAGCCGACATAGACACTACTTCAATCTGCCAGTCGGCATAATGGAATACAATCAATATAAATACAAAAGTGCGCACCAAAATAAAGGGGTCTATTGATGAAATGAAAAATAATTAAATTGCTATCGGCACAAATATTTGGTTTCAAATAAAGGCAATCCTAGAAATATCGCATTTTGTAACCCTGATCTCTATAGAAGAAAATTAAATTTGTGTAAAAAATACAAGTATTTTTAAAAACGGACTCGATGAATTGCCTACAGTCATCTAGTTATAAATTAACGTCCATTAACAATATATTCGTATAAATAAATTTCTCTTTAACGTCTATTGGTCTCGTAAAACAACATTCCTTTTTAAAAACATAATCGAACGTATTTCTAATAAAAGTACGCTTTTCTTTGATTTTATCCTGCTGATAATAGAATATGTTCGATAAGCTACGCGTGTATACAATAACTTTATTTTTCTTCATTCCTTATTTCATTAAATATAGATTTATGACATTCTGAAACAATCAAGTTTCCCGTCCAATGGCAGACAATGTGTCTGGAGACAAGATGAGTTGCTTCTGAGTCGCAGAACAAAGAATTTTCCAGCTAACGTTCATTCGCATTTATGACCCATATCGACCACGTTTCGCTTACGAATATATGTATCGCTTCCGAATGAATGAATTGCTTCCGATTGAAAGTATCGCTTAAGAATACATGTATCGCTTTCAAATTATTGTATCGTTTCCGAATAAATGTATCGCTTCCGATTGAATGTACCGTCAAACATTTTAGGTTTGTGAGAACACATTCGAAACACAATAATATGTGCTCAACGATAGACAGTTTCGACTTTAATTATAAAAATATATATCTTTTATAATATTTAAAAAATGATTTCAAGGGATGGACAGCGGGTTGATTGTTTATTTCGGTATTATACTCTTGTATGATGTCTGTGTGTCGAAGCTTATTTATCGCAATTTAATTTGATAAAAAAAATAACTTTTAGAATTAAGGCAAATATAGGCAATTAACATTTGTAATTTGCAATTTACATTTTTTATTAAAACCTGCATTGGCTTGATCAAACACAAGACAAGTTGCGTTTGTTTAGAAGATTATTAACAGAAACCCAATGTTACAATAAAGGTATCATAGCATTGATAACTTGTTTGGAAGATATTTCCTTTTGTTATGTTCCAGTCGAAGATTCGAAGAGGAAAATCATCTGAAATGAGAGCAAACATTTTCTACTTGCGTTACCTAAGTTACGGAGTCAGAGCCAAACACACCTAATAAATGACATTGATAGGTCAATGGTTATTATTTTAGAGAAGTTGCTTTATTGTTTAAGCATTATTACATTTAAATTGACTTGATCGAGACCATTATTTTAAGATACGCACTCAAATATGAATGGTTGTAAAAAAAAATAACAAAATAGTATGTCCAGTCCGTAATTGATGAAATGCCGTAACGGTCTTGATTTAGGAACAAAATATATAACAAACGAGATTTTAATTATATTTTTTTCGACCGAATACAAAAAATGCGCCCTAAAAACAACCACGGTGTTTGCTTTTAGGAATGACATATGATGTGCCTGTGATATTTAAACAAAGTAGACACTTGATTATGCTTGTACACAGAAATCCTAGGAATGTTCCAATTAAGCTTCGAACAAAAAGCAACAAGTAAATGTTATTTAACCAACACCGGAAGGGTTATTGATGGATTCATGTTCGGACAATACAAGGAATGACAAGTAAAACAGCTTGTTTATGTATTTTTAACAAAGTATTTTTAACGTAGCATAATTCTTGAATTTAAGTATACAATGCGAGAACAATATATAATTCTAAATTCCTCAGCTGACAATGGCAGTAAATACATAGGGCAAGTACTCCATGTTTCTATTTTATTGAACGTACTTCCGGCTCTTTAACTAGCAATTTTACACTTAATATGCAATACGACATCCTTCCCATTCGATGATATGATCCCGCTTAATATGCAATACGACATCCTTCCCATTCGATGATATGATCCCGCTTAATATGCAATACGACATCCTTCCCATTCGATGATATGATCCCGCTTAATATGCAATACGACATCCTTCCCATTCGATGATATGATCCCGCTTAATATGCAATACGACATCCTTCCCATTCGATGATATGATCCCGCTTAATATGCAATACGACATCCTTCCCATTCGATGATATGATCCCGCTTACCTACAAAATCATGTCCCAGTTTAAACCATTACAAGAAATAGCTATACATCTCCAATGTACGTTTATGGCAAAAATAATTCAATGCAAATACATGCAAACGTTAAGAACAAGCGCATTTTTACGTTTTAAAAAGCGTGATCAAATCCTGAAAACAATGTGCGTGTCAAACACATTCGCATCATTTATATTAGTTATTCAAAACTTAATACCTTATCTGGAATTGATATGTAATTACATGGTAAAATCCTAGTCATATACATTAATGTTCTGGAACAGTTTTGAAACAAAACGACAGCTGTATACGCTGATAATATGTTCCTATGTTCATGTATGGTCAAATATCCATGTAATACATCATAACATGCAGATTCAAAGACAACGAACGCGAAAGAAGGCATTTTTAAGTAAAGTTGATAAAAATTACTATATAGCGTACATTGAACGTAATGATCTGATCATAAAGATGATATCAATGGCACTAGATATTTGACATATTACGGAAAAGCTATGCTAAAATTCATCAAAGTGGCATGCATGCACGATTGTTCACCCACTCTCGTCATCATT
Source organism: Dreissena polymorpha (assembly GCF_020536995.1). Taxonomy (NCBI): domain Eukaryota; kingdom Metazoa; phylum Mollusca; class Bivalvia; order Myida; family Dreissenidae; genus Dreissena; species Dreissena polymorpha. Next base: position 90,883,026 of record NC_068356.1, read on the forward strand.
CCATCTTCAATAGAGTTTGTGATAAGTGTTTTTACCTGCGGAATACTGTGAACCTGTAGCTGGATATATGCTTCAACTCATGGACAACCTCATTTATGCACAAATGTGTTTACGAGTTTTAATTTTAGATTTTCTCATCTGTTTCGTGAATTACGGTCATCCATTTTTCTTGTTTATGACAGAGAGACAGCAAAAAATGAACAGAGAGGCAGAATTTCGACAGAAAGGCAATCGATATGCATCTACACCGTGAAACGCTTCTTCAAAGGCAGCACACTAGCTTAAAAAACTGTGTAATTTTTAATTGATCGAAACTCCACTTTAAGTGACGAACAAAACATACGAAGAACTGAATTTAAAGTAAATGACAATTTCAATGAAAAGGTCTCAATTTCCTTCCACCATTCGTTAATGAATGTCTAACGGCAATAACATAAGACAAACAACGATAGTATGGAAACAACCTGCGATGTATTCCCCTCTTCAATAACAGTAGTAATTTATGTGCCCCATCAGTAATAACATACAACTTACGGTCTCCAATAACAAGGCTCAAAGATAAAATAGTGAGAATACATGTGTTTGAACTAAACGTAGCACATGGTTCGTTTCGAATTGATTCCAAAGTTATTTCAATCGGTCACAAGATTATTATTTAGCCTTATTAGGTTAGTCTAAGTTTAGTTTATTTAGCATTGTTATTGTAGGACTAACCTTTTCAACGAATGCAATGATACATATTAGTATTTCAAAAACGTAATATTAAGTCATGCTTCTAATATTACCTTCTTTAATATTAAAAACACGTTTCCGTTGTTAATTAATAATCAATGAGAGATTTATAATAATGCAACACAATAAATTTGTCTGTTTGTTTTTTTTAAATATTTTTTTTATGGAAATAAGACCCTTACAAAGTTTAAACCCTTTTAAAATTGGTGCAGTGTATATAATCAAGTTAATGTCAAGCTTAAAATATATAATGTGAATTATATTTTGTCTAGTGTTACGACAATACGTTTCAATCTTAAATAAAAATAATAAATAAAGTTTGTTTTAACACTCTTGCGGAGGCGATTTGAAACTATTTACACCATTGAACGTTAACAATCGCCACTTGTATCAAACCAGTCAATGTATCAAATCAGTCAATGTATCAAACCAGTCAATGCATCAAACCAGTCAATGTTTTCACATAACACGGTTCATATTAGTAAACATAAACATAAAGCGGATGTATAAATCTAATGAATACTTAACAGAAGTACGTTTTATGGGCTCGAATATAAAATAAAATATAAAAATTGTTAATGACATATGCAGACGCACGGAAGTTTTCAACCTTAAAATGCGGATATATATCAACTTCACTAGTTCTCTGGACGCAATTTGGAATTCTTGTTTGGTGGTGGATTTCGGATGGACCGGAAACTATATTTTACATTGAGACACTCGATGGATAATCATACCAAAGAGTCATAAATCTCTGCCAAAATGACACAAATGCCAAAGTGGGATTGTTTAAACAAATTGCCAATAATGCATGTGCCCTGTGTGTTATCAGATCAAGGTGGAAGATTGAAACACGCTGCTACGTAGATGGAACATATTCTACGCATCAAGAGTTATTCACAAAACAGTTGTCTTGTGTGCACAAATGCTAATTAAGAAAACCAATGCCATTTGATAACTTAATTTACTTGAAAACCATATTAAAGTATTAATTTAAGAATACATACTGACAAAATCATAAAATCATGCTGAAAAAAAGTAAATTTACTTTAAATTATTTTTTCTCAATTGTTTGAGGTAATGATTTATTTTACCGTTCCACAAATTATTTAATAACTTGAATGAGGTGATTATCTAAGCAAGTAGTATACGCACTGAATTTTGTATTTTTAATTTTGATCTTGATAGAATCTAAGATAAAAATGTGTGTGTTTTCTCATAAATCCTATATTCGCAAATAATCAAAACGTTTATAGATTGACCTATAAAACCATAGCACCTCCAAATTTTTGTTGACATTTCCTCAACTGACATTTGCTATATTATTACAAGATAGCGTGTTGATCATCTACATGGTTTAGATAGTGTTATTATGTGAAACCATGATTTCATGTCATGGTTATTCCTGTAACAGGAGTTCTCATAATGTGAGTTGCAGATGTGTGTGAACTTAAAGGTCAATTAGTTATGTATGTTATACTTCTTTTTATAAAAAAAATAGGTATTTCTTTCAATTAATATTATTCCTATGTTTAACACAAATAAATCGTTCACGTGTTTATAATATGAAAAGTATATTGATGATAGCTCTTCAAGATAAAATGTCTGCTGCAATTAGTAACTATGTGTAAATACAAGTTCCTAAGATTGCAAATACACAAATATTCAATAAATGTACAAAACAAATGCGCTATAAATTTATAGCAATTAATTATCTACTAAAATACAATTTTCATATTTTCAGAATATTCTTTAATAAAATATTGCGATGTGAAATCGAAAGAACATCGCGAAAATAGGTGACATAACGATATACACTATAAATAACGCAAGTCGATTGATCATTTTATATATATAATATATACAAATCACTATGCATGCACAATTTTGCATTCCAGGGTTTACCACGTGACGATGATGATCAATCTACTTGCGTTATTTATAGTTAACTGGCAGTTTCCTGGTTCCTGCACCCAGTAAAATGTTATACCGAATATACTGACATTATGCAAACATAACACCTTTTATCAAGTAATAAAATATACCATTCGTGATGTTTTAATCATATAAACTAATAATTATAAAAATTACGGTATTTTAGAACTTTTCTGTGTTCGTTATTCGTAGTTGGACGGTCCCTTTAAAGCGATATTATACGATGGTTTATATGTTTTAAATTGTAATAGATTTATAAAATATGTTACAATAACACAAAATAAGCAAGAAAATTATACATTCAGTACGAATTTCATAAATGCAGATAAGCCTGTCATCCCCGCACAGGCTAATCAGGAACGACAATTCCTACTTAAAAGGCATACTCTTGTTTGAAAGAACTCTCTTTCGAACGAAAATCAAGTTTAGGCAGAAAGTATCATGCCTGATAGTGATAGGCTTCTGTGATTTATAGGTCTGCCAGGACTAAAATTTAACAAGAGCACCGATTTGCGGGTGCAGACCGCTCATCTATTTTCTTTTTAAAGGTGAAGGGACTCTCAATTTCAATCACAAAGGAGGAAGGGGTGGAGTGAAGAGGGGTGTATAGTGTAGGGGTGTGGACATTTATTACATTATCTTCCAAAAATGCGGAGAAAAAAAATGCAAAAAAAAAAAATTCGGGGGGGGTGGGTGGGGGGAGGGGATTGTGACGAAGATATTTCGTACATATTTTCCTACAATAACCGAAGCATTCGTCGTTTTATAAGGATCAGAGTTACTGTTCGTGTGTTGTATGAATATATATCGTTGCAGGAATTTAAAATAAATTGTTTAACTAAATTTAGATTCACATCGTACATGCATGATATACATGCATGGGAATTCCACTGTTTAGACATTTTCGATTTCAGGATTAAATATCTGGCTTATTTCGCATTTTTCGACACATGTTCTTCTTAACTTTTTTTAGATATATATTGAAATATATAGATAATAAGTTTTTACACATTTTATATAAATTCTTAAATATTTGAAAAATCCTATAATCTCGCTTTAATAGTTTGAATAACACAAACCAATCTGCAAACTCGATCAAAACTATAATGAGTTTTAGCAATCTGATATAATATAAAGCACCAGCTTTTTGCAGATGCATACTGTTCACATAGGCAAACAGAAAAGATGTATCTTTCTCAAAAATGTACAACATCCTTACCAGTACGTATATAAAACAAGATTACTTCAAATACATATCCGCATATGTTCTCCGCATATTGCTAGATAAAGAATTATGTACTTCTGTGATGCTCATCGGCATTACTTTACACTGCATTTACAAACTAATCATACAACGTAGATAATTTATAGCATAAGTAAACAAATGAACCGACGTTCAATCGTAGAAGATAACTACCGAAAGTTACACGATAATTTATATTTCGACAAATTGACATTTGTCAACGCTTAAATGTTTAAATCAAAGTATATAATATTTAACAGTCAGCCATAGGTAGCCTGTAAAAACCTTTATTTAATTATTAAATAACACGATTTAGCGTAACTGTTATTTAGAACACGTGCACTTTTCAGACAAAATAAGGCATGCTATATTGGACAACATAAAAGGCATCAAATCCTATAATTAAACTTGTGAAAACAACATTTAAAACATAATTATATTTATGCAGAAAATATCTTAATTAAATCCTTCGATTTTAAAGTGTCCTTCAAATATAAAAACTTCTCTAGGGAACAAAATCGCGTTCTTATCCAATACTTTTATTACAGACTTACATCTATATAAATAATAATCGCAAAAAGTGAAAACGCAGCCTTAGAAGGGTCAATGAAAAGCGTTGTGGTGTGAGCTTCTTTCAATGTGTACAATTATGTAAGTGGAAAAATATGTACTGAATTGGCACATTCTTAAACCTCTTTAGTCCAAGACAGTCATGTTGTTTAGTTCCTCCACCACGTTTTAAATTCGATGCCCTTTTTTTCTATTTTCATAATTGTGTAAAATAATATGTACAAGTGTCTTAAATGTAAAATCATAACATATACTACATGTATTTCTACTGTTTCTTTATATGGTCAAAATGGTTATAACACGCCATTATTTAACATGTGTTTGATATTTATGTGGTGTTGTTTTTTAACACATTTTGTTTTGAATATGCAGTCATTGCACAGTAAGTTTCATACTTAAACAACTAGTAAATTTCAGTGATCGTTTTATACTAATTTTTCCAGATTTATGTGTTGTTAAAGAATTTTTGTTTCTAAAAGCCATCAACGAGATACGTGCTTTTGAAAACTTAAGAAAACAAACTTTACTTTCAAATGAAGCTTCAATTTCTAACAAAGCGCATTCACTGGTGTAAGCTATATTATATATCCAATGTCTATCAACGTTTTCTGAATGCTTAATGTTTGGATTATAAAATTTAAAAGTATTTTCAAGTATCACTGATGGCGGCCGTTTTAAACTATGCCTCTATTAGGCGTTACACTGCATCAATTATGGTTTTGTCAATGGAATGGTAATGCGTTTATTACATACATTGAAGTAAAATGTAAGAAGTAATAAATGTAGAGCTTTTTGTATTGATTTAATTTTACTCCACACTCCTAATTGACTTTGATGACATAGATATGTATCAGCGCTAGTTCAACTCAGGTCATGGTACAGTTAGAGGAATTAAGCCACCGGTTGAAGGGTATAACTCTGTTTCATATCTTCACAGTGCCCATTAAGTGAATGTTAGTAACACAGCAATGTGTAGAGCTTCTGGTCTTCCCCGGTCACTCACACAGTATTAATTTGATCATCAACAATACTTTCATCCCTTGCTGTCTGAACTCGTGCAGAGGATGGAACAGTTGGAACAGTAAGCTTCACATGCTTCGTTTTGTGATTTCCGTTTTTTTTTGTTTCTGTTCTTATACGGTTTTTAAGTAAGTGTTGAAATTTTTGTGATCCAGGTGATTAAAAATAACTCACTTCAATTATCATGTTTAACTCTTTTCTTATAAACTATCAGAATCGTTCAGTATCTACTTGAATCAAAATTATGAATCTTCAATGAATATTCATCGGTTTCCCGACTTTCACTTGACTTGGTAAATGATTACATGAAAATTTCATGGGAAGGGTGGTACCCTGTTTCGGAACAAATGCACAGAAACGGGACTCATTCAAAGGCTTTATAAAAGTACTGGTGTAAGCTGATATAATGGAAGGAAAACTTTCGTTTTTCTGAGAAATGCGTACTTAATTGTGGGTTGTTGCCTTTCATTATGATATCTGCAATTGTCTTCCTTAAACATATTTCAGGAAATGACATTCATGATACCCTCAACAAAGAAAGAGTTTGAAAATAAGATTTTTGAAACCGTTTCATCAGGTTCTTGTGTGGGCCCTGTAAGCAAGTCATAGTTAATAATGTATGTATGCAACACAAAGAATGGGGGAAAACAATGTTCTACTTTCATCACAAATACCTATAATTCTTCCTTGCCAAATGTAAATAAATGTGACAAGTGTGCATTGCATGGCACAATTAAGATAATGCAATTTCATTATGAATTAAGTGCGTTTTGTCAGCTAAGCCTTGCTTGATGATGCAATTTTTCAAATCCCTTAAGTTATTTGCGATGTTGGTTTTGAATGCACCTGTTTATAAAGTCTGCATCCCTGGTGTGGGCAATTGTTTATTTTCAGGTCTGATGCGCATGTGTATAGCAGACTATGCAATATCAGCACATTCCTGCCTACCAAAGCTAAATAAAACGAACGTCATTTTCTTAAAATGCTCTACAATTCGTGCCTTTTGGAGTTGATCAAACAATGGAAAATAACCTATTGTTTTATTTTCAAGATCAAATTTTCATTTTTTTATCACGCAAGGTATTTGACTGCACAATTAATGTGCTTACACTTGTTTTGATTCAGATGATTGTAAAACAGTCAATAAAATTCTACACAAACACTCGGCTGAATAAAATTAGTAGAACAAACTTGATCCACCTTAAATATTCACTCTCATTCATAATTGTGTAATTTTTAACTCACTTTGATAAGTAGGTGTGATTATCAGGATTACAGGTTTTTACTTATATTTTTCTGTAAATTTAAAACAGGCATATACTGTTTTAATACTGACGTAATCGTGACATTAAAAAATATTAACCTTTGACCAGATGCGTATATTCGGAATGTAACATAAAAAAGATTAAGTATAATTAAGTGTTAACATTAAGCTTAACCTTAATACAAATGCACTTTTCGGCCTTGAAAACAAGTTCGCACTGGAGAAACAAAACCAGTCTAAAAATTTATATTGAAACGTTCTTCATTGTGTGTCGTGCATCGTAATCATCGATAACAAGCCCGTCAATCCAAATAATACGTAAAGCGAAAAACATCCCCCACAATACAACACATACAACAATTATGTTTATTACACAGCTTTAAACTCATCGCTTTAAGTCCGATGATCTTCGGGGAATCTTCTACATTGGGTAACGATACGGAATCGCTTGGCTTGGCAGACGCTCTGCTGATTGGCGCAATGAGACTAGAAGCGATGATTAGTTACAAAACGTAGAATATGTAGAACATGAACGGGCTTAGCACTACAATTTGTTTTAAGTACAGTACCTCAGCCACTTCCATTAACGCAAACTATAATAATTATTAAGTCATTTAGTGTTTGTGTAAAAGTGAAGCTTTTGAATTTAACGTTCAACGTGATTTGTGCGATCCACCGACAAAAACATTTTATCATATTAAGGAACTCTCTAAGGCAGTTTATTGTCTCCAATTAAGCCAGATCCCTGGCGGATTGTAAGTAATTGTAAAAGAGCTGAAGAATCACGAATTTATTAAGAATTTCTTGTACACATATTTTTCTCGTTGAAATAATTTGATTTTGAGTTAAAAAGATTGTATCGCTAGTTAGTTTAAGAAGTATTAACTATATTGGAAGATTAAAAACTAGAAATTGAATATGTATTGTTAACATTTACACACAAATAATATATTTTGATATCAAAACAATTGCGATATCCTTAATTTTATTTCGTCCCAAATATTGCAAATTATTCTTGTTTTGCGTTCAAGTTATAACATTGCAAAATGCTTGGAATATTAACAGGCTATCAAAGGTATAGTGACAAACAATACGGTCTTCCGAATTCCATCGCAAAATGTACAAAGTATACGTTATCTGGTTTTCAGAAAAGTGACTGCTTGAAGGTTCATTGAAAAGCCATCATATTTGCATCGTAGAATGCCACACATTCAGACGTATCGGAGTAAAACATTGTTTTTTAAAGGGCCGACACAAAAGGTTTTCAAGTATTCTAAAAGAAGATAACTATTGGACGTAAACATGCGAACATATAGCATTATATTACTAGGTTTTTCATCTAAGTGCTATAATTTAATGTACAACGGAACAAAAACGTAGTTAAAGTGTTAACTAAAATATACTGAGAACATTATTAAATGAATAACAGTAACATTGATGTTGATATATCTACATGTATATATTGATATATATACGCGATTCAAAGAAACCTCTCTTTCATTGAACAACTTTCTCGAAGAATTAACAAACAAATGTTTTTCTCGAAGAATATAATGCCTTGACATAATGTTAGCCAAAATCAAATAGCAAATTTGGTACTCTTCGGTTATATTGTTTGTTACTTGTGTTTTATGGCGCAATAATTGTTTCCTAAAATTTTATTGTTGATAGTGTTTAAGGTTGTTCAATATTCGGATGTAAGCAGATTGAAATTGCACAACCAGAATTAATTAAAATAGTACCATCATTACTATGTTCTTTATGGCAATCGAACGATCGATGGCCAATAATTCGACATAAGCACACACCTTCAAGAGGAGCAAGAGATGATGCATGACAACTCATTGCGAAACTTCTATGTAACTGTCATTGCAAATAATTTAAAGTTTATAATAATACCTTATGCATCATGTCAAATCACGAATATCGTCAATTTGTCGTGATTATCTATTTCAGCAAGGTTCCTTATCTCGACACAAGGGAACACAATTGCATGACACATTCATTTATCAAATGGCCGATATCGTAAAATACGGATCGCGTTTATCAGCGTTCCATGTTAATCTAGTTACACTTAGGAAAAGGAACTGCTTTGCTCAAACTCGATATGTTGTTGTTTGTATCTCAATGGCATAGCACATTATCAACAGTGCCATCCCCCTATTTGATGGTTGCCTTTCTTAAGGTAAACTTTAGTTTAATTTACAATTATTTATTAGCCGCATATAGATCCCGGCTGTGCGTTTACGGCTCAAACAGCGCTTGACTTTGGCTAGCGATTTCGAACAACTATCGGATATACCTGATACTATAATATTTGACACGACTAATATAGAAATAAAGTTTCATTTAGGGTGGAAGGCATCACTTATTAAGATTCATTAAATTGTGCGAATGCCATCATAGTGTGGTAAAGGAATGTAACTTATCATCACAATATTTTTAAATTTGGAATGAAGCAGCAAATTATTTATACCTTTTTACATTTACAATACCCATATAATTCATACTTTGATGGGGCTTTAAGTCTGTTTTCGTCGGAAACTGCCTTATAAAATATCAATGCTGCTTTATGAAGACAAATATTTCAAAAAAATGTTTGTAACGATGGTATTATAAATACACAGTTTAAAGTGACTTTAAACTACCAAACGCATTATAACAAAAGTCACTTAATGAATAACTATTATCATCTTGTATTGTATGACCTATTATCGAAAGGATTTTTTTCATATTAATCATATACTGTATAAAGTGAAAGTCTAAAATATTTTTTGAAATATACACATTCTTGCAATCTATACTATACCATCACATAATATGACAATAAATAAAAACAAAATCATGATTAAATCTATGGTCACCTCAATACCAAGCATTCGTGGCATATACCATTTAAATGATCAAATGAGGGACATACAATGGAATTGTCTGTTTATCTCATTTGAGATAACGCCTCGAAATATTTCTTTTCGCGTGCGGAATAAGTACCAACTGAACAGATTTACCATTTATACCAAAATTAATTATAATAAATTGTCGCATTTCATTTGTTAGCATTATATAATTACTTTAATAATCATTATAAATACTTCGCGTGATTTTCCGGATTTTTAAAGCAAATGCAAGTGTTTCTTGGATTAAGAGTGCGAAAAATGTTATAACCGAAAATATGTTTTTTCCGGGATATATATTTGCCCATAAAAATTGTTATATAATTGCTTTTAATATACATTCCTACACATGCATCATGTCTGTTAACTGCATTTGACTTAACGATAGACTCTATGTGCCATTCGTTGTGCATATGACATACTCATT